>NC_134473.1:54947991-55063846 GCF_964194025.1 Convolutriloba macropyga
AACCTGTAGAATCTCAATACTCATCTTCGAGTCGTAAAAAAACCAAGAGGACCGCAATATAGCTCCGCTCAGCTTACAGCTTCGCAGCTATGATAAGCTAACTAAAACAAGATTGGCGCACTTGGCCGTGTCTCTCGGGCCGTGGTCATGCCTCAGCGGCCCGCGCGATTTGGAAAAGTCTTTAATTCAATGTTAAGAGTTCACATTAATCAGCTAATTTGTTAGAGCGATAGGACGCCATGATGAACGTTGTATACAACTGGAAAATTGATCTCTCAATTTATTCACTTATGTGTACAAAAAGATAAAACTTCTGAATTGCTCGAACTAAAAAGAAACCTCCATACCTTTACCACAAAGGCTCCACCGTTCACTAACCTCGGATTGATGTTTCCTTTAAACCTGTTGATTTTGAAATCAGGGTACGGTATTCTTCTCTGTTTGCCCTCAAAGTTAAGCGGTAAATGACAAGAACGCGGTCTGAACTTGGGCTCGTTCACAAAAGGGCAGCAGAAATCTGTAACAGAAAAAAGTGAGGTCTAGTGACGAATGAACGAATTGAATTTCTGCTTTATTAAATGTTTAAAAAAATTGCTACACTCTCTAAACAAAACATAGCCGGCAAATTGTCGGCCGCCGTTGACCCCACTGCCCGACGTTGGAATTGAAAAAAAAATAGAGAGAAAACTAGAAAAATTGACAGCCTAAAAGTGTCACAAAGTTTAGTAATTTGGTACGCAGTTTCATTAGATTCCACAAAGGAATTCGCGTAAAATTGTTGAGTGAATTCTAAGCTCCATTCAGTTAAAACATAGTCAGGTGAGTCGAAGTCAAACGTGAAAGTGTTGATTTATGCAAAACGGAAGAATCCGGAACAAACTTGAAGTAGATATTCACTTTGACCCCAGCCAATTAACCACTAAACAAAATATGCCTCTACTCAATTATGGTATTATTTTGAAACAATAAGAATAAATTAAGAAGGCCAAGCCTTTTAGAATATGATTTAAAAATCTTATAAAACATTGTCACAAGTTTTCACCCCGAAACAGTTATTAGCAAAAACCTTACAATAAAAATAGCTCTCATCCAATTAACAAACACAGCTGGCAGATTGCCTGAAAATAGCCGCAATAGCTTTGCAGATCTGCAGTCTCAAAAAGATTAAAAAAGACAGACTAAAAAATTTAGTTTTTTAGGTAGAAAGGAGATGTTACATTTTGACAAATAATCAGTATAATTTATTGCTGCTTCTATGAGCTGCTCTTAAGTATCCTTAAATTAGAGTAATATGCACCCACTTGACCTTATCTCTTTGAATTAAAGTAAATAAAAGTCAATTTCAAAGTGAGGAAGTCATTTTGAGAGTGAGGTAAGTCAAGTGTGACCAAAACTTTAATCACCCGAATGAACAAAAAAACTCGCTCTACTGAGAGTGAAAAATGACGTCACCCACACAATTCAGTTGAAGTTGCATGAACGAATGAACAAAATCAGATTTGAAGTGATTGTGACGTCATATGGTCGTAAACAAAAATCTTGACGAACATAAAAGAAACCAAGAGAAGGCCAATAATAGCCTCAGCTATCGCCTCACGGCTATTAATAACCAAATGAAAGAAAAACTACAAAACTGTAGATACGTAGAAAACCAGGAAACAGAAACCAAACAACTTTTCGAGAGAAAATTGCCTACAAAATGTTGGTTCCCTGCAAAATTCTCTACAAAATAGGCTGGTTCCCTTCAATTATTCCGAAATAACCCCGTAACTTTTTCCCTCCCGATCAATTACCCCCCGAACGCCTGCCAAAGAACTCCTAACCCAAAATTAAAAAATGCAGATAAAAAATTCGAAGAAACTACAAACTAGTATAATTTATTATATTATATAAACTTCACTGGATAATCTTCAAGCGTCACCTCTAAGTAATAATAACTATAAAGTAGCTCTCAATCAACTGGTGAACAAAAAAAACTAGATCACCATAACAACTCCGAGTCAAAAAATGATGGCGCCTAAATAATAGCCATTGAGAGGCTGAAAGCGGCAATTAAAAACTTTCCACAAATTCGCTATTTATTTTGATCATTGAGCGGAGGCGTGCGTATACTACCGTATCATAAAACTATGCACCTCAGAGGAATTACTCAAACATCGCCCATTTGAAAACAAGAAACAAGTTTTCTGTCGTCCATTTTTTAGACATGCAATTTTCAGACTGAATCTAAGATTATTCACCAGTAGCAGGGCTACCAGCAGATACAGTTTATCCGATACGTCAACATTTGAATCAAAGACGATAAACTCGAAAAAAAATTGGAGAACAACACGACTGATAACCACCTAAGTGATAACCACCTACAATGACCTAAAAACCTGGCACCCTAAACTTCAGAAAACCCTAAACTTCAAAACATGCAGAAGTTTCTTTTATTTTCGTTGACGAAAACCGTCGATACAATACTTTTAACGCAAGCGCAACCATTATAACAAGTCGCGTAATTTGCGATTTCATTTTTTTAATCAATTGCCTTGTTACAAAGTGGTCCTGTTAATCAAAAATTTATGGTCGGTTGAATTAGTTGTTGCAAACAGTCCATACGGCTCCTCAAAATTGAGGCAAACAGAGCCAAATGAGAAGACATATTACTTTATCGTTCACTATAAAAAAAATAACCGACTAAACGTCGGACGAATTGCTCTCGAACGACTAGTGGGAGCTCTAATGAATTGCAGCCTGCTTCAGGTGGGGGTGGGAGGAGGGGGAGGGAGGGAGCCTAAATGGGACTAAGAAGTTCAATAGTGGGCTTCAAATAACCACATTAGAGGTTAACATATACCACTATTAAGAATTAAAATAAAAAATGGCAAGAGTTTTGGCACACTTTTCATTGCTTTTAGTATTAAATTTCCGCCAATTGAGTTCAGCTGCTTGCAATTGTGATTGAGAGAGAATTTTAGATCACGCAAAACGCAAAAAGTCAAGGGCGTAAAAGTCAGTCGAAAAGTCAAAATTGTTAAGCGAAAATTTTGCATAAAAAAGACACACACGTTTACAATAATTGCTATAAACGTTCAAGAGCAATTAATAAAGATATATAATTATCCGAGGCTGGATTTCTTGCTTCAGTAAAATTCACATGTTTTACGTATTTTGAGACACAAGAGGTTATATCTTCAAAATTCTTTTTGAAAAAACGAAAACAAAAACGCCAATATTAAAACAAAAAGCAGCTCCATATTCATCCCATTTATGAGCTGCTTTGACAGTGGACCCCAATTTTTAGCCAGTGCCGCTTGTGATGAGTTTAAGCAACGATACTGTTGTACGCTTTCAAAAGATACTTACTTGATACTATCTATTAATTGTAGACAAAATTTTCACTATTTTTTAAAAGCAAAGATTCCTTTTTCTCTTCAAAATATGTTAAAATATGCCGAACACATCTTTTCCTCCCAAGTTTGGATCGATAAATAAACCATCTCTTAATATGTTTGCGAATATGGTAATTTTTTTACCAAGACTTTGACAAAAATTTATAATTCTATGAATGGTGGCCCGAAAACATGCTTTTTTGTGGAAACAAAATACAAATAGCAGGCTTGAAATGATAGGATTTTTACTCAGAACAGCTAGCAATACTGGATGTTGAGATTCGAAAAATTTCCCACTCGAAAAATTGAATTCAACTTAAATCTCCGAAAAAAAAACAGTTTTGCGTTGAAGACTTTCACCAAGATCAGCCTTCAGATTTGTATGATTCTGAACTTTATTAGACAGTTTATCACGGAAAACAACAGCGCTCGATCTCACAATTCAAAAGATTTATTTTGGTGTTTCGTCTTCTACACAATAGAATTCACGTACTTTGCTTTCGGCTGCCAAAAAGTGTGGATGTTAAAACATTTTCATTGGAACTAACAAACAATAACTAACAATGGCGCCATTCAATAGGCATCAAGTAACAGCCTCTATCAATATTAACGAACTAAGAATAACTACAACTAAAGATAACAGAAGCACACACAAGCTTGGATAAATAACTAAGTATGATAACTCTCTTTTTAGTTTGCTTCTACCTTTTCTATCTTTTTAGAGGCGGCTGTGTAGGTGCTAGTGCCAAGTGCTATATTGTATGAAGACGAGTTATCGTTGCAATATCCTTTCTAATAAAGGCTTTTAATTGCAAGTTTTTGCTAAGTGCTATTCGGAGCGCGGGTTCGGTAAAACGCTCTTTTTCTGCTTCAAGTTTTCAATTCAAGTAATTTAGTAAGCAACCGAACTGTACTGAGCAGAATCGTCTGTATGAATTTCAAGATAATGAATGCGTGCTGTATGAATTTACAAAAGTCTTTTTCAACCAATCAAAAATTAGCATCGTCATATTACGGCTCTTCAGAAAAAGCGGAGGCGATGGGTTTCGAACCTTTAATCTTATGATTATAAACAGGGTTGCCTAGTGTGCTGTGCCAAGTGGGTCTTGATTAGTGGTATTGTCAAAATCAAGGGATTTACTGGGTTAATTAAGTATAAATGGAAAGCAACATCAATAGTGCTTTGTTCTAAGTTTTTAATGAGTATTCCAGATCAAAATGCTGAAAGTTTACTTTCTGTTTGCTCTTTTGTGGCCTCTTGTTTTCTCATCTCATGTATGCGAAGAAATTGAGCTGGGGAACGCGACTGCTGTATGTTGTGAAAAGAATACTACATTCCGCGTTGGCCAAGTGGATGTGAGCTTCGTGCCATATCGGAGCCATATTTTTCCAGTTGTTGATGGTGGGATTGAAGATTTGTGTCCTCGACTCTTGCCAAATTTTTCAATGATGTTCGTTTTGGTCGTGGCAGGCGTAGTGAGCATGCATTAGAAAAATAAAGGCGTGCAGTTTTGTACAAAAATAGATTAAAAATGTCTGATTACGTAGTGGTGAGGCTCGATTTGTAGATTTAGGGCCTCATGACCGCCCACAACTCTCCTTAAGTGAGGCATAAGTCTGCTTCGTCTTGGTATGAAGGCTGTTTTTCTCAGGACGTCCAGGTTCGTGGTCTCGCCCTGCCAAACGTATGTAATTTGCACGTAAGTGCGGTAAATGGGCGTCTCTGGTATGCCCATTTTTATTAGCAGGGCGAGCCTCCCGTCGAAGGAGAAGAGTTGTGGGGGGTCAGGCTGATAGTTCATTTGTTGTGTTTTCTTCGCTGCCGTTTTCTTCGCTGTTAAAAATAAAAGTGGAACTGAATAGATAAAGTGATGAATAGTTTCTTTTTTTCTGAGTAAGGTTAGAGTGCGAGGCCGTTCATTAGATTTTGTATCAGTGAGACAGTTGTTTGATAATCTCTTCGGGTTTATTTGCATTTTTCTCAGGACGATTAATGTAGTAGTGATCTGTCAAGTGTGTCAGTTCCATTTGCTCAACGTTGTGAGGGAAGTAAAGTAATGAAGTAAATCCCTCGGCATGGCAGTAAATGACAGTCACTAATGGAGTTTTCGGAAGTAATTCCCTCGGTATGACAGTAATTGACAGTCACTAATGGAAGTTTTGGAGGAAAGTAAATTGAGAACAGTGTGATTGACTGCTCTAGTGATAAAGTTATTCAGAATACGTTTACTGCGAAGAGATCAAACTTTACTAGCGGCGTTATTCATCGACCGTTGGATATTTTATCGAAGCTTTGCAAAAACGATTGTAATAACGAAGAGACGGGATATTCTATTTTATCAAAGTATGGACACTAAAAGGTTCGTTAATTACTTATAACAATTTAGGATTTCATAGGCTAGCATTATTTTTTTGTAATTTTAAACAGAATTATCGTGTTTAGAACAACACGAGGCAGACAAGATTTGCTAATCGAAATGAACGAGTTCAAACATCAGTACTACGATCGGAAAAAATTAATAAGTCTCGGATGGAAAGAAGTGGAAACAGTCGATGGGCGGGGTATAAATAGTTGGAACTCCTTAAAGAATAAGTTAATTATATAAGGTAGAGGGGGACTGGTTGGAGAGAATGGTTGGCCAAAGGTACCATTGGCAATAAATAATGAAGACGTTGTGGGATTACAAGAAAGTTTAGTAGAAGGGTTCCGGGGCTGTAGAGATCAGGGCGATGTGTATAATTATGTTAGTAAATTAAAGTTGGAGAGTGATGATAGCAGGTTGTATCAAGAAGTTGGGTCGTATGCTGGTTTGTGTAATTCAATAGGTTGGACGTTTTGTGTGGATGGTTTGATGAGTGGTGTTTTGCCTGATGGTTTTACTGGTGTAAGGAGAGATGCCATGGTACAATGGAATGAGTGGTGGACGGCGGCACATGTTGAGATTGGGGGTAATGATAGTGTTTCGAAAACGCCGTGTAGTGAGAAATTGTTTCTGATTTGTGGAAGTTATCAGACATCAAGGGATTTTAATAATGTTATGGGTACTCCGCAATATTTTATGGATTTAATTAAGAGGGGTCCTTCTGCAAGTGGTTTGGGAAAGGATGTTTGGTTTTTCATTCCGACGAAAGATAATGTGTTGTGCCAGCCTTCGTTGTGTGCGCATGCTGTTTTAACTTTTACAAAAGGTTTGTCGTTAGTGACGGGCTGGGAGGTGCGTGATCAATCGAATCAAGTTGTTGTCGATCGGACTTTGGGATCGTTTGCTTATTGTGTGCGTAAAGGTGTGGTAAAAAGAATTGTAATATCAAATAAAAATAAAAAGGCAGTGTCAGACTGGGCGAAAGAAAGAGAAGTATCAACTGGTGGTGCTAGTGATGTGACTATAAGATTGAAGATAAGCCATTGCTTGTCTGATGTTTTTCTGGTTTCTAGCCACTCTTTTGTCGCATCCTCCAAACACTGATTTGATGAAGCATAATAATTTGTCGCCTGTTCCTATTCCAATTCCCAGCACTGCGGCTGCTGCGGCAGCCGCACCGCGGGGTTGTCTTTGCAGTGTTGTAGAAGTTTGACTGTTTGCTCTTAGTAGTGTGTTCATTTCCAATTTGAGGTTTACAATGTCGTGTTGGGCCTGTTGGTTTTCTATCATTGTTTGTTGCGCTATCCAGTGGAGGCCTGCTGTCGAGTCAGTCATATTTGTGAAGTTCAATGGGCATCCATAATTTTCTGAAGTCCACATTTTGTCTATCTCTTTTGTCAGGTTGATCAGTTTGTCTTCCACTGTTTTGTTATATATTGGGCAGGGGACCAGGATTTCAGTTTTGACAAATTTTTCTGTCAATAGAATTTTCTGATGAAGGTTGAATAATACTCCATCTTTTGTTGCCACCGATGGTTGGTTCGTTTTCATCAAGGGTAAAAGTTGTAGTAAAAATAGTACGATATTGAGCACTTTGCTAACTAGGCTTGTTTGTGAAATTGAATTAGAGTCTTTGTGCGACCGATTTTGAGGTACAAAATTTTGGAAAATGATTTGAGCTGTCTTTTTTCCTTTTAAATTAGGATTTTTTTTGGAAAGTTTTCATTGGTTGGTGACGTATCTAATGTGTATGTATAATAGAGAATTGGTGCTCAATTCCTATTGGCTGTCATCTTCGAAGCCAAAAGATTGGCGAAGGTTTCCGTTGATCTCCCGACGGTGAAGTGTTAGCGGAACAATTCTTCGTCTGTTTTGAAGCGTTGGGCCAAGGTCCGCTAGTTCTCTGTTGGATACTCTTTGAGGAAGTGGTGAAGATGTTCTTGGGTTGTCGTGTTGAGCAATAACACTATTGCTCTCGTTATTTTCAAATTGTGAAATGGTACCTCCTATAAGGGAGTGCTCATTGTTCTCGTCAGATCTCGGTTGTTGGACATCATCGCTTGAGGATGTATTGTTGTAAATATCGTTGATCGAGTTGGTCCGGTATAAGGTTTCGCCTGTAGTGTCTAATATTGGGGGCGTGTAGACGGGGCTATTAACGTCATCAAATAGATCGCCAAGATTTTCAGATGAATCGAACGTGAAGTCATTGAGACTCTGGTTTCGCGACTGTGAGCTTGTTGCTTGTGCGTCTGCTATGCTCTCATCGTGATCAGTTTCTTTTGTATCAATTGTCAGGTTTGGGTCTGCGATGTGGTCAAGTGGGAAGTAAGTTATTACTTTTACCTGTTCTTCCTTTGCTTTTTCTGATGGTTGCAAGAGGTTATATAGCGAGTTTTCTCGGGCCAATGCCAGATGATCATTTCTGCGAAGGTTGTATCGTCGATTTGAGCCAAAACGACTGTCGGACGGTAAGAAGTTTGAGTTGTTTGAGAAGACGTAGTCTCCTGTATCAATTGATTCTGATGTTTCTAGCGTGTTTGCGCTTGGAACTGAGCCTTCCACGAAGAATGCATCTTGGTCAAACGTCGGTTAGTGTGTCATATCATGAAATACTATTGGCGGGTCTTCAGAAGAAAAATTAGCTGTTTGGATGTTTGAGTTGAAAAAAAAATGACTGGACATCTGGTGTTAATATGGGTAGCTGCATGTTGTCTTCGTTAATGTGGTGCCTGACTTGGTTGTCGAGCAGCTGTGGTTCTCTCTCTCCTTCTGGTATGGTGGGATCTGCTTCAAAGTTTTCGGGGTCTACATGTTCGAGGTCTTCTACTTGATATTGAGGTTTCACAGGTCGAAGTCGCATTCGATGGATACATTGCGTGTAATTTGTGTTGGTTTTGCGTACAATGTAGTTTGCATTCGTGAGCACTTTTTCTACTCTGTATAATGGTATCCACCTGCTTTGCTGTTTATTCATCACTGCTACTTGTGTTGTGCTTTTTGGGTCAAGGATCAGGCAGTATGATTTGGGTTTTAGTGGTGTGGCGTTGGCTTTTCTGTCATAGTACTTTTTATATTTCAGATAAGACGAGATAAGGTTGTCTTTTACGCTGGAGAAAAGCTCCGTAGTTTTGTCTTGTAGCTCTTTAATGCAGTCGTATTTTGGGTGAGACTCCCATAATTTTGTATTCTGAAATCTGAGGTCCAAAGGATTCATCGGTGTTCTGCCGTGAAAGACGTCATATGGCGTGCACCCAAGAGCTGCTGCAAATGTTGTGTTGTGTATGAATACTGCAATGTCAACGTATCTATGCCAGTCCGAGGAAGTTTGGTTTTCGTTAATTCGCAAGATTTGTTTGAGCGGTGCGTGGTTTCTTTCAAGTAAGCCAATGGTTTGCGCATGTTTCAGTGTGCAATGTTTGAGCTCTACCTCCAATAGGTTTGCTAGTTCGCTCATTAATTCGGATGTAAACGCAGTTCCAAGGTCACATATGATTCTTGAGGGAATGTAGGAGTTTCTCAGAAAAATTGAGACCAGGGCTCGTGCTACGATGTCTGCGTCGCCTTTCATAAGAGGTGTGGCGAAAAGGTACTTCGAGAACACGTCAATACCTGAGAGAATGTACGTGTAGGGAGAAGGGTGCATCTTTCCCACCAGATCTATTAGTAAAAGGTCTGCTGGGAAGTTTTGCAGAGACGAAAGTGGTTGTAATAGAGGTTTCAATGCAGATGTTGGTGCTGGTTTTGTTTGCAAGCATGTGAGACAGTTTCTGATATATTCTGTTAGGCGTTCAGTGAAGTTCGGGAAGTAAAATCGTTTTCTGAATTCTGCTATTGTCAGTGAGACTCCTTTGTGCCCCCTCCAAACACTGTTATGAATTCTGTAGAAAACTTCCTTCTGTAGGTGCGACGGGACGCAATATTGTTTAATAAATTGGTTTCCAGTGTGGTTATAGAACTTCCAATGAAGGACGCCTTCTGTTATCGATAGTCTTGGGAACTGCTTGAGATACTTTTTTAGGTCACTGGATAGATATTGTCCTGTAGTCGGTCAACCTCTCTCAAACCAGAGCAGTACCCGTTTGATATCTTTGTCTTGTTGTTGTTCGGCACGCAGGTCTAAAGGTCCGTGCCCATGAGTGATGAATTCATCCAATGGGTTTTGTTAATGCATGGCGTTTATATGTTGCGTTGCAGGTGCAAGAATTTGCAGTTGAACGTCAGCTCGAACATTCATAGGATCTTCTCCGCTGGTTTGTTAGTAAGTATGTTCATAATTTTGGGGGTATCGTCATTTTCTGAGCTGCTCAGATAACTGATTGAATTGTCAGGTGTATCTGCTGCAGTGTTGATTTCGATTTCGTGCATCGGTATGCGTGAGTTGATGCGTAGCTCGAGCTTCTCTTTCGAGTTTATGTGTATTCTCGACAAATAGTCCGCTGCTTAATTGGCTTTTCCGGGTATGTGTCCCAGTATGATGTCGAAGCTGAGTACATGATCGAGAGCATTCCAAAGTGTTGGCGGTATGATTTTTGTTTGAAAGAACCTGTTTACTGATCTGTTGTCTGTCAAAATGAGAATTAGTTTTTTACATCCACATATAATATTTGCAAAGGTATCTAGGGCAAAGTGAACTGCGAGGAATTCTTTCGCATATATCGAAAGTTTGAGTTGGTTTGGGTGGAAAATTCTAGATCCAAAACTGACGGGTGCATAAATTTTCAGTTCCTGATTATCATCATTTGTTGTATACTCTTCTATCATTAGTACGTGTCCGGCTGCGTAAAAGGATGCATCGGCCATTATTACATATTGCCGGTCAACTTTGGGTAATCTGAGTGAAAGGTCACAGGCTGTACTTAGATCATTTGTGAGCTTTTCCAGCATAACTTGGTGTTCTTCAAGAAATTGGTGTCTTTCTTAAGTAGACGATAGAACGGTAAAAGTTTTTCAGCAAGTTCAGGGATAAAGGCTTTGTAAAATTGAAAAAATCCGATCATTCGTTTGACTTGTTTTGGGTTTCGCGGCATTCTGAATGTTTTCAGAAAGGTTGTAATCTTCTGTGTAATTGGTGTGAGACCCTCAGAGGTTATCGTATTACCAAGGAATTGTATTTCTCTGAGTCCAAATGCGCATTTGTCTGTTGTGAGTTTCATTCCTGATTCTCGGATGCATGTAAAGACTGCTCGAAGTTTTTCCAACATGTCGTTTGTGTCATGTGCTCCGATGCCAATGTCGTCGACGTACTGAAAGCATTTAGCCGCTGTTATCACGGGGTCCAGGTTTTGACGCATGAATGAGCTAAAGGCGCTGACACTTCTGCTTAGTCCTTGGGCTAGTCTTTGAAAAGCATATGTTCTCGATGCGAAGTTGAAGGCCAGTAACTGTACTGATTGTTCACCTGCCATTGGTACAGAGAAGTAGCCGTGGCTGCCATCCATCTTGCAAAAGAGTTTCTTGCCGGCTATGTGGGTGCCCGCATCTGCTAGTGTAGCTATCGGGAAGTTGTTATTGTTGTAGTCGTTTCTAATGAGATGGTTTATTTTTCTTAGATCTACTAATATTCTGAGCTTCCCGTTTGGCTTCCGTTTTGCAAAAATTGGAGATGAGTAGCGGCTGAAGGCGAGCGTTTTTATGACTCCGTAGTACTGGAGAAGGGTTAGTTCAACAAGCAAATCGTCTTTGAGATGGATTGAAATTCTTAGAGTTTTTGAGTATACAGGTCTGTTTGTGTCTGGTGTCAATTTAACTGAGAATTTGTGAGTGTAGCCAATGTCAAGGCGGTGCCTTGTGAATATGTCATTGAATTCGACTAGAAGCTGTTCTGTTCTTTCTTTATCTTTGTCAGAGAGTACGCTGTCGCTCCATTTGAATGCGTTAAGAAAAGTTTTCCTGTCTTCGTTTTTCGAGAGTGGTTGAATTGCTTCAAGATTTTTAAATTTAACAAGTTCGTCATATATGCATTTTTCAACTTCACTCATCTTGGATGTGTCGGGATTGGTTTCTGGGGTCGGAAACCAGAATCCGTTTTCGTGTTTTATTGTGATATGATTTATTTCGCCTTTTGCTGTTCTCTCTATAGATTTTTCTATTTGCTTTATTGTTTTCTTTGAGTCGCTTGATGGGAGAAGTTTTGGCTCAAGTGGTATCAGGTAGCGTGCTTGCTCTGGTGTGATGATTTCGAATGTTGCTACTGGAGAGTCTTGTCTAATGTGCAGTGGAACTTCTGTTGTATTGATTGCAAGTAGGGTGGTAGTTTTGTTTTTTGTAAGTTTGTCAAGCGTGCTTGTTAGACCAAGGCCCAGTTTTTCAAATTTGACAGTAGGCTCTACGACTCCAATTTGTTCTTGTGCATCAGTTTCCTCCGATGGGATTAGTTCCAGGGATTTTTGTTCCCCAGGTGATAACGTATAGGTTGTTTTGGTTTTGAGCATGATTTTTTTTCGGCTGTTGAGACGTTTTTGTTGTTGCCTTTTATGTGCATTAGATTTAGCTGAAAAGTAAATTCTGGTGTTTGGAGTAGTCTGTTGTGGGCATCAATAATAATCTCATTTTTATCAAAGAAGGGAAAACCAAGAAGGATAGCGGAAAGTGTTTCAAACACCATGAACTGTTCCTCAAATTGTAAGTGGCCAATTTTGAATGTCAGTTGGACTGTAAATAAAATGGGTGATTGGTGTAGGAAAGCTGTAGAACAGTTTATTTCAGGAAGATTTGTTTTTTCTGGTTTTTGGTAGAGGTTTCCGCTTATGTTATCAAAATGTTTCTTTGACATGGCGCTGCTGAATGCTCCAGTGTCTGCTACTGCTTTCATTATTAATGTTTTGAACTGCAGAGGTATTATGAATACATTTTCGCCATAGTTTGTCATGCTATCTGGTATATGTTGTAGAAAAACTTGCAGGTTATTTAGTTTTTTGATTGCTGATTGAATGGCATGTTTCCATCGCGGTATGCTGGTTGACGTTCTGGACGATCTCGGGCAGTGTGCTCATTGCTAGCACATGTTCTGCAAAATGTTCTCATTGGTGTAGGAGATCTTTCGGTACGTCCATTACTTCGGTCGTTTCGTTGGAAGTTTGACCTTCCTCTCGAATAATTTCCTCGACCTCTCTGAAAGCTTCCACGGTTACGTCCTCTGCTGTTGTAGTTGTTACTGTATCCTCGGCCATTTTGGTTTCCATTATACTGGTATGTTTGTCTGTTGTGGTTGTAGCCTCTGTAGTTATTTCCTCTTCTGTAGCTAGGGTACTGAGTACTCTCCACGCACTGATGCGGTGGCTGTGCTACTTGCATTGATGCTATGCCTGCGGCCATTATGCTTTCTATGGCTTGTGCGACAGCAGGGTTTCCTGATGCGTTTAGTGTATTGAATGCCGTGGTGTATTGTGGCTCGGGGTTTATCTGATCAATTCTGACTCGTCGTTTGATGATAGAGCATAGTTCGTTTACAGTGATGTTGTCATTCTCCTTCAGCAACACTTTCTTGTACTTGAAGAGCATGCCTTGAATGAATTGTTCTCTTATTCGTCTTGTTCTTTCGTCAGTGCGGTCTATGTGAGCTGCAGGATCGTCCACAATTGCGAGGTTGGCGAGGCGTTGCAGATCTGTGATGAAGTCATCTGGTTGTTCTTTCACTGGATCAAACTTTCTCGATTGCAGATCGAGCTCAAAGTTTCTTCTTTGGTCTGCTCCTGCATATCGGTTGCGTAGTTGTTCAAGCGAATCGTCTATATCGCTTCTTGTGTTTTCGGCGAGTCGAAGGTAATAGTTGAGTGCATTACCGGCTAAGTGTAGGTGAAGATATCTTGCACGATGGTGGTTCGCTTCAGGAATTCTAGATACAGCAATGCTTGCTCTCAGTAGTCCTTCAAATTCAGGCCAGTTTTCGTTTGGTAGTCCTGAGAATCTTTTCAGATGTACGTGAGGCGGACTTGGATCTGCCATTTTCTTTTAGTCAGTTCGTTGTTGAAGTGTTTTTGTGGAAAGAGCAATTTGTGCGCTTCTCCAATTTAGCTGTGTCACAGAGTTTGCAGTTGAGGCTATTTGGTTGGTTTTTGTTCTTCGCTGCAAGTTTTTGACTTACTTTTCTGTCGATTGTTTTGTCGTTGAAGAATATGAACGGGTTTCTAGGATGATAGCCTTCCAATAGTGTCATAGAAGTATTGTTGTGGCTTGCGTTGTATTTTTTCTTTTCTAGCAGAACAAATAGGTTGATGCTCAAATAATTTTGAATGGGTAAAGTTGGTTTGTGCTTGTGGTTTGGTTAATTTCTCGAATTCGGTAGTTTTGAAAGAAATTGTAAAGTTCTGAGTTTTTTGTAATACGGATCCGTTTGATATCGGTTTGATTGTCTTCTTGTGCGATAAAATAAAGGCTAATTCCGGTGTTTGTTTTTCTAATGATTCGAAGATTGTAACTTTTTCCGTTAATGGCTAATTCCCTGAGTTGCAAATTTTTCTTTCTTTTTAACAGAAGTAAGCGTTCAACATCTCTGTCGCCATATGATAACTCTCTTTTTAGTTTGCTTCTACCTTTTCTATCTTTTTAGAGGCGGCTGTGTAGGTGCTAGTGCCAAGTGCTATATTGTATGAAGACGAGTTATCGTTGCAATATCCTTTCTAATAAAGGCTTTTAATTGCAAGTTTTTGCTAAGTGCTATTCGGAGCGCGGGTTCGGTAAAACGCTCTTTTTCTGCTTCAAGTTTTCAATTCAAGTAATTTAGTAAGCAACCGAACTGTACTGAGCAGAATCGTCTGTATGAATTTCAAGATAATGAATGCGTGCTGTATGAATTTACAAAAGTCTTTTTCAACCAATAAAAATTTAGCATCGTCATACTAAGTTATCCTCAAATCAACTCTCCAAGTAAAGCAACTTCTGCTTGTACTTAAGCTGAATTATTGCAGCTGTAATTATAACTCAGCTAATAACAGACTGATAAGCCAGTCTAATATCAACAGAAATTCCGACCTTCGCGCTCAATCAGGCTTAATATCCCAAATAACTTAGAAAATGCTCGAGCTTTTCGGTCTATTATCTTACATGGCTAAATATCTCAAGTTTCGCAATTGCCACAGTTGACAATTTTCCATGGATAAAAATAAAAGCTAGTTAACTTGCAAAAATACATCTTGCGTTTCCCGTAAACATGTTATACCAAGAGCTTACTTCATAAATGAGAAAACAAGACAATCTGAGTTGATACCAGTCTAAGTTGATACAATCTGAGTTGATCTGGGCTCATGGAAGCCACAAGACTTAATATAAGAAAAATATATACTCAACAAAACCAATTTTTGAGGCAAAAGAGACTTACAGTTGTCAACATTGGCTAATTTTAACTCTTTATTCAAATTTTAGTCCCATTTTGGAAAAAAAATGAAAATTCATCACGTTTTATCAAAATTTTTCTGCCATTTTTGTTCTCTAGTTGCAAGCTTTCTATTATTTTCAGCGGGTTTAATTCAGATTGCGCTCAACTTTAACAACTATTCCAATAATTTGTTTAATAAATAAGTAATCCCACCAACGTTTTGGCAAACACAAACCTCTCCATTGATTTTCTACAGACTGAAGAAATCCTTGCACGCTTTTTAAGATAAAAAATTTTCAACATCTGCAAAAATTGTTTTTATCCAGTGATTTCATTCCCGAGTCCGTCATCATCACCGTTTTTGGAACAATTTTGAATAAAGATTGCTTTAAAGATTATCTTCAACTACTAGCGTCAACCACTAGCGTAGCCAAAATTTCCCGTTCTTAGGACTAGTTTTTCGATTTGTTTTTGTGTAGATAAGACGACAAAAACCAAACTAATCTCAATATCGTTTTGCTTATCTTATTTGCCCAGAAGATTCTATTTTTCCAACCTCTTAGCATTATTGAGACACTTATTGATAACCAGCGAAATTTGAAGATTCTGATCATAAGCTTTGAATTGTGAATCACCGAAAAATTTAGCACAAAAAACACAATTGGTTGTTTATACCAACGAAAATACAACCTTAAATAAACAAAAGCAAATATGTTCTACTGTTTATAACTACTATGGTAAACTGCTCAAACATTTATTTCATCTGCAAGAACAATCAATCCTATACTAAATAAGACATGACGGCTGAACAAAATGGTGTCTTTTTAATATAAGTCATTCCACCCGCGGCATCTTATTGTAAGTTCCTTTAAATTTGTTCCCCAATCTTAAAAGTCGCTCTCATTTTTGGAAGGACGAAATAAGAGTGCAACATGCTTTCATGATGAACAATATTTGATAATCCTAAAATCAACTAATTGAGAGATGTTTGCATAAATCCAGCCTCCCAATGTTCCATCAAATCCTAAAAATTTTTGGAAGACGTCATTGGGAAATTAATTACGACTATCTTTGGAAGTGAGTTTCACAAAGCTCTAATAAAACTTATACACGTTTGAAAAGTGTATTAGTTTTTCATACTCCAACGTTTCACTTTTTTGCTTTCAAAAGTTTGTGACTCAGAGGGTTGGGTACAGTGTCAACCAAAACTGATATTATCCGAGTTAAGGGAAACCAATTGTAGGACTGCCGTATAAAGCTGCTAAATAAACTTGACTTCCACACAGCAGAATCGATAAACAGATGTTAAAATATGGGTTGACGAAATTGTTGATGCTGTTCAAAAACTATTAAAATGTTTAACGTCAGATAGGCAGTGCTAGCTCAGTTTCAGTCACCAGAAGTCTTTTTATTTGCAACCTTCACTGCACAAAAGAGCTTCTTTGACCTTACACTAAAAAGTTAAAGTCATTTAACTGAATGGGGTAAGTTAAGTATGATCAAAAGCTCAACATTGCCTCGAAAATTGTGTGATAGAGAGTGAGAAATTAGGCCACGAGCGCAAATGTTGCTAATGAAAGAAAGGAAGAAACAAGGAAAGATTTTTTCGCTATTTATTAAACAACCAATCGATGGTGGTGATAAGCGAAGGAAGCTTCCATTTGTAGCTTACCCTATTTAATAAAATATAAAAGCACATACACAACAAAAATCGAAGTTCAGAAAAAGAAAAGAAAAAACTTGGAATTATCTTTTATATTAGACTGTTAGTTAGCAAATAAGAAATTTATCAATTCAAAATTGTTGACTAGAAAGGATTCTTTCAAGTTATGGCAAAAATTAAATATATTTGATCGGTCAGCATATTCAACTTCCGACGTACTACCTCCACGTTGTCAAAAATAATTGTATAATTTTACACCACGAATCAAATTGAGCTCTCTCAATTTTGGTTTTGCAAGATGACTCAATTAGCATATTTGTGTTTTGACATCGCGTTGGTTTTCTATTGTTTTAGCAACGAATAAATCATTGCAAACATTTTGAGAATCTTGATCGTTTATTAATTTCGAGACAAATTTTATTAGCTCATGTATATGAAGATCATATACCGAAAGAATCGAGTGTTTGATAACAGATCGCTAAATGTGCCCCTTTTTTCGGATGTATATTAGTTTTATTAATTTTTCTGAAGAACTAAAATGGTTTCCAAAGAAGATTGACTGCAACATCCAAATACTAAAACATGAATCGCCTAATGTCGGAAGAATTGCTCTCTAACGACAGGCGGGTGGAAAAACATTTGACCTCGCCGGGCTTCGAACCACTGCCCTCCCTCTCCATAACAGGATACACTGCCCACTCGTCTATCAGGCCCTCAAATTCCTTAGCTGCAATCGATTTTATATTAGCAACAAGCTTTAGTGAGAACAACAGAGATCACGCAAAAATGATGGAAAGCGTGAAAAAGTCACTTGAGAATTTAAAGAATGTTCTAGAAGAAAAGCGCAAAAAAGGTCAAGCGAAAAATTTGCATAAAAAAGACCAGCACGTTTACAATAATTGCTATGAACTTCGTTCAAGAGCAATTAAACACAATGAACTGAATATTGAGAGGCCATTCTAAAATTTTAACGTTTTTTTTGCAAAAAAGTAAAACAAAATGCGTCGAAGACAACACAAAACTCAAAAGAAAAATACCACAATCAAACCATAAATCTTGTTCGAGAGTAAAGCAAACCAGCTCCCTAAATTCTGCAGACCTCAAATTTCTGATCTCAATAAACAAACATAGCTGGCAGATTGCCAGAAAATAGCCGCAATAGAATCGTAGATCGGCAGTCTAAAAAAAAAAACAGTAAAAAAGACAGACCAAAGAAAATTGTCTTTTCATTGAAGGCTGATCTGTTATATTTTGATTAAAAATCTGTATAAGTTATTGCTGCCTCTATTAGCTGATCTCGAATAACCTTCATTTAGAGTGACACACACCCATTTGACCTTATCTCTTTGAATTAAAGTAAATAAAAGTCAATTTCAAAGTGAGGAAGTCATTTTGAGAGTGAGGTAAGTCAAGTGTGACCAAAAATTTAATCACGCGAATGAACAAAAAAACTCGCTCCACTAAGAGCGAAAAATGATGTCACGCATGCAATTCAGTTGAAATTGCATGAACGAATGAACAAAAAGTGGCTGTGACGTCATATGGTCGTAACAAAAATCATGACGACGAAATAAAAAAACATAGCAGGACAAGTCCTGACGTACAATTCAAAGAATTTTCATTGACTCAAAAAGCTAGACCTAAAACGGACTATGAATGGATTGGAAAAACCATTTAGAAAAAAATCCGATCCAAAAAATCGAAAAAACAGTAAAAATCAAAGTGAAAGCGAATTTTTGTTCAAACACCGTTTTCTCACTCTACTTTAAATTTAGAGCGAAAAAAATTTCACGCCGCAAAACCACTCGCTTTTTCGCTCCACTTCCTGTTTCGGCGTGACCAAAATCACTACTCCAATTTGACTTCAAAAATCATGAAAATGTGTGAACAGATCTTAAAAAAAAAAGACAGCGCCCCAATACAATTCAAATTCTTTGAATTGTAAAAAAACCAAGAGAAGGCCAATAATAGCCCTAGCTATCGCTGTGCAGCTATTAAAAATATATGTAATACGGCGAGAATGCAAAAAGCCTACGGACAACAAATGAAGTGAAAAAGTTTAACCTACTTGTAGCCGGGTAAATAGGCACATGAGGACTCCCAAAACTAATTTGCACCGTTTCCTTCTTCTTTTTGGACCCCTTCTTGCAACTCATCATACTTTGACTCAACAGCAGGTCAATATTTTCATCGCCTGAAGTAAGAATGGAATCGTCGGAACTGTCATTATCTTCTTTAGTTCTATTATTTCTCTGTTTCTGGAGTGCTTCGTCAACTTGTGCAATGGTTTGGCTGCATTTGAAAATTGTTGAGCGCTGAGAGGATTCATTCTTTGGCAAAACATCGGCAAGGACATCACGTGCACTTCGCCTATGTTTCTTCTTGTGTTTCTTCCTTACGGAGCCGTCACGAGGGAAACCTGAACTTCCTGTATCTAAAACAATTCAAAACTTTCCATAAACTATTCAGTATGGCGAAATACCGTATTGAGATATATAAGTTGTACCCATGGGAAACGAATATATGCAAATCCTATTATCATCGATATAAAATCATCCAATTCAAATGCAACCCAATTCGGAAATGTTTCCTGTCAATTATATTCGTACATGCTTACGGAGGCCCTCTCTAAAAAACATCGTTAAATCATCCACGTTGTTGTTGTAGCTGTCGTACAGAGATGCAATTCGCAGGTAGCTTTGGCGGGACACAGGCGCTTATTGCCGTTTTTAACTGGTACCCTAGTTACATTTGTATCGTAATAATAATAGGTAAATTAGTAGTAGTGTGTGACTGCCTGTTCACATCTTGCTTGTGGTGCGGCGACCTTTCTGCATCTACGCCATGGTGAATGACATGCGGTCCCCGGGGTAGGGGAACCAGGAGGGGCATCGTCAACATCAGGGGAAAGGAGCAAGCAAGGCGGATTATTTTATGCAGTGTGGTCTCGTAGGACTGATGGAATTAAGTCCAGTCATTTGGCTACCTCTACTGGTCTTTCCCAGAGATCAATTAAATGCAGGCCCGTAGTTTTCTTAGTGCAGTTGAAAATGCGGTTTACGTCATGTGGTGCTACATCACATTTGGGACAGCGGTTATCAACATTGTCACAGATCCTACTCAAGTAAGAGTTTAGCAGGGGACAGTATCTAGTTCTCAGTTGTGCTAGTCGGATACGTGCAGCTTGTTCTTCTGATATCTTTGGTGGAGGTGTAACTAGTTGCTTGCATGTTGCTTCATGTGCTCCCTCTAAGTATCATTTAGTGTCAGTCTCATGGGACGAAAACTGGTTGAAGAGGTTGCTTCATGATCAGCACGATGGCTCTGATAACTGCCGGCTAGGAAAAGCTCTGCTAAGATTTCAGTGTGAGCTTTGACAGGCAGAATTTCACCATCATTGTTTAAATCATTGATGTCAGACATTTTTAGACAGCCAGTAATTGTGCGAAGAGCAATGTTTTGTTGCGTTTGTAGATAGTTCTAGTTTGTATTGCTGATTGTGGAAGCCCAAATGAGAGCACCGTATTTCAGAATGCTCTAAGCAATAGCTTTGTAAGTCACTGAGAGTGTCTCTTTTGAGCAGCGCCGGTCGCTACCAGCAATCTTTTTCAGTATGTTATTGCGCTTTTGTAATTTCTCTTTATGCTTTTTACATGTTCTCCAAAATTGAGCATACTATCAAAGGTAACACCAAGTACTTTGACTATGGACTTTACTGGTATTGGCGAATTGTTAAATGTGAGGTGTGGGTCAAAATTGGCCTCCGTGCTCCAGGTTGTGAACACTGTAGCGTTTGATTTTTAAGCAGATAACTTTAGTTTTCTTGAAACTAGCCAGTCGTGTAAAATATTGTTATTGTGTCACGCAATTTTTCAAACTGTGTGAGATGTAGTTAAAGTTATATCATCAGGGTAAGACGTGATGTTTATACTTGAAATCTGGATGAGAGCAAATTAGATCACGCAAAAGTCGATCCTAAAAAAGACACTCACGATAACAATAATTCAAGAAAACGCCGACATACAATCTTAAAAGATCTTAAATTTGAAGACCTGACTTCAGATTCAATACCGCAAAATTTTTAGGAGTGGCAAAAAACAGACGGCGTAAATCAAAATATCCACTGCCTTTTTAAACCATTAAAAACAATACAAACCATTACAAATGGTTCTGACCTAGAGAGACCTGTAAATTAATTTAACAAGAGAATCGCCAAAAAAAGAATACTTGTAATAATAATGTCCTCAAAAGCAAAAAGTACTTGCAAGAACTACCTTATTACCCAAAAACACAACGGCCTTAATGAGCATTGGACAAAAATGCTTTGCAAACACCCTCAAAAAAGCACGAAATTTGTTAGTAAATGCTTCGCGTTTCACCCATTGACAGCAGAATTGTGCGTTAAGCTCCATACCGTTTAAAGGCAATAGAAAGCTTGATTAGTTTATTCTGAGCAAAATGTGAGAAAACGTACAGAAAAGACACAGCACCAATCAAATTCTTTCATTGTAAAAAAAACGAAACCTACTTTGTTTCTCCTTAAAAAAGAAAACCTTTATTAACCAAAGCGTGCGTCTATTGCCAGGCGACAAACTTTCCTTTACCGGTACAAAAAAGTAACCAACGAATTGCTCTGAAACGATTGAACTGTAAGACAAAGCTTTATATTTAGCGGTTCTTTTCACCCCCGATGCCTTGAAACCTGTAATCTAACAGGGGGAATGGATATTACGCGAAAACTCGATAATGAAAACAAAATTTTCGTAGCCATTAGGCGAAAAACCTGAGCTAAAGTTTTGTGGAAGTTTGACGAACATATATTAAAACACTTAAAAGAGGTACTTCAAAATCCACTCGTTGCTAAAGTTATCAAGTGTCCTTAGCAGTCGTCTTTACATGCAAGTATTGTAAAAATTACTGGCAAAATGTACAATGTTTTCAATGTTTTGCATTCCTTTTACTGTACTCAAGTGTTATCGCGGCCAATGATTTTGATTTTTTTAAAAGTAAAAAGTGAAAATGTTTAAAAACAAAACACTTATCAATATCTTAATATAAATAATTTAGAACCACTGATTGCAAAATTGGGGAGGTGGGGTTAAATAACATCTTAAAAATGATCAAAACTCGAAAACTCGGTTCAATTTTTGATAAATATTTTGAGCACTTTTTCTACAAAGTCTATTGTTATTCTCACTTAATTACATTTAAATACCCAGCTGATATTGTAGTACCTCTCCTTGAAGTGTTTTAATTAGCATTCGCCTAGTTTCCACAAAACCCTAGTTCAGAATTTTCGCCTATTGGCTACAGAAGTTCCTTCATCTAATCGAAATTTTGCCTAATATCCAACGCCCCAAATAAATAACAGTAATTACTAAACGCTCTTTTAGTTTGATTAGAGTAAATATTTTGTCACTGTTTTCCAGGAAAACAAGTTCTGGCTAAAACTTGCTTTTGAGAAATTTTGAAGATGTCGGATCTTTTCCGTTTGTGCACCCCCGGTTTAGCGGGTACCATAAATCTCAATTTCATTTTTCATTTCTCTACATTTTGTGACTCTACGAAAGTAGTGTCAACACACCGTCTGATGATATTTTCAATAGATAACAATTATCGCCAAGACAACTGTAGAAAAAATGAGTCAAGCGTACAGCAAACAATTGAATCCTATTCTTCAAAAATCAGCTGCGGAGTCGAAATTGTTACTCTTTATCAAATACGATAATGTTGCTGTTCAAATCAGTAACTGTCTATGCAACACAAACTACAAACATAACCGACTAAATTCGAGCGAATTGCTCTCAAACGACCAGTTGGCTTCAGTGGTAGCAAGCTGGGGCTTAGGGATGGTATCATTAGGGGTGGGGGTCGATGGAGTGGGGGAGGGAGGGTCAAGCACTGAGGGGGAGGGCCAGCGATGCGGGTAGGGGATAGCGTGGGGAGGGCTGGACGAGGGGGGATTCAAATCGCCAGCTGGAGGTGTGTGTGGGTGGGGGGTTGATTGAGGGGGTCAAAGATTAAGAACAATTTTAACAGTTTCGGTCAATCGCATATTTAGAGACTAGTAAGGCGTAGAGCTCTAAGAGAGATGCTGGGACACTTAATAACCTCCGTGTGCCACCTGTTTATCCCGTTTTAGAGGACCAACAATCAAATGGGTGAGATCAAAAATTGGTCAAGAAATATTGCATTAGAACTAGACCACGGGACTAATATAACTGATACAAACCTCCTTTGAGAGCAATTAACAAGCCACCAAACAACAAAGTAAAAGCAGAAAATTTATTAACATAGCTGGCAGATTGCCAGAAAATAGCCGCAATAGATTCGTAGATCGGCAGTCTTAAAAAAACAGTAAAAAAGACAGACCAAAGAAAATTGTCTTTTCATTGAAGGCTGATCTGTTATATTTTGATTAAAAATCTGTATAAGTTATTGCTGCCTCTATTAGCTGATCTCGAATAACCTTCATTTAGAGTGACACACACCCATTTGACCTTATCTCTTTGAATTAAAGTAAATAAAAGTCAATTTCAAAGTGAGGAAGTCATTTTGAGAGTGAGGTAAGTCAAGTGTGACCAAAAATTTAATCACGCGAATGAACAAAAAAACTCGCTCCACTAAGAGCGAAAAATGATGTCACGCATGCAATTCAGTTGAAATTGCATGAACGAATGAACAAAAAGTGGCTGTGACGTCATATGGTCGTAACAAAAATCATGACGACGAAATAAAAAAAAAACCAAGAGAAGGCCAATAATAGCCTCAGCTATCGCTTCGCGGCTATTAAAAACATTATGTTTATTGAAGTAGAAACTGTCGTATCAAGTTTTCAAGTGCAGACAGTATGGCCTAGAAAACTAATTGCATAAAAACACTATTACGAAATTATACAGTATACAAAAAAAGATTCAAAACCAGTAAAAAAATGGACAATATTTCATCCTTTTCATCGCAAAAACAAAACAGCATTAAAATGAATCAAAACAAACCAAAACGATCAAAACTGCGGTAAAGATTAGCTGCAACCAGAACTTCCCATATACTGTTATAACATGCAAAAGGAAAAACAGCTGAAAAAGCAAAAAAAGAGTCAAAAACAGCATAAAATCCTAATAAACATTTGAAATGGTCAAAACGGCTCCTGAAATAGCGAAAGTTTTTAACAAAAGTTTCCTCGCTCCCTCTCAAAATAGTAAAACAATTTATTAACAAAGAGAAATCTTTTTCGCACTCTTCTCTGCTTTCCACTTTTGTACAGCAGCTTGAGCTAAACCTTTTTGCACGTCCGACATCGACTTCAACATCCCGTGTCACTGACACCTAACCATTACAAAACATAGTTAGCAGAGTCTGGAAACGAACTCGAAGTTCAAACTGACTAGCGTCCCAACGAAACACTCATTGAACCAATTCAACTCGATACTTAATTATAGTAATCATTTGAGCAAAAACGGCGCAACAATTAACTAAAACACGAAATCTGCAAAGCTTCCTACACAAATTGTTGAAAAACGACCATACGATACAATTAGCTTTCATTCAAAAAACGGGCACCAAGAGATACAACACAAACGTTGCATAGTGAAAACAGTGGACAGGCAAATAGAGAAAAACTTAAACGAGCTTTACATAAAAATCTTCGAAACGCTACAAAAACGTCACAATAACTTTTCTCAAAAACCTTTCAAATTTTTTCTGTATGTTCAGTGACCTACAAAACACTGGACAGACACACATACACACAAACTAAGCAAATAAAAATCAAATTCAAAATTTAAAATAATTTTAATTATTTGAGTTGAAAACTGCACTGGGTAACATTCGATTGTCTCTTTTTTAAACTCTATAAATCAGTTCAAAAGGTACGTCCTAATAAGAAAAACTATTTCGAAACGAACAAAAAAAAGAAAGGCAATAAACTTCCGAAACAGACAATACGTCAAAAATTGACTTATTTCACTCACTTTCTTTAAACAAAACAAAACATAATATCAATCTATCAAAGAGTAATAAAAAACTACTCGAAAAAGTAACTTCAGTCGACAAACTCCCTGAATACTAAAAAATTGAAGCTCAAAAAATCTGCAGAAAAGGTGTATAAAACCTCATAACGAAAAAATTAGCTAAAACCTGCAACTTCAAATATTTGCTCCTAATAGTAAAAAATGCTTCCGAAAGTATAATTACTGTTTAATATGACTTACAGACCACTCTGAGCGAAAATTTCGCAGCTAAAACCAAAAAATATCAATGGAAAAGGCGCACATATCAAAAATTGCCCACGAAGCATAAATTTTTCGGACCTACATCTCTCGGTCTCTCTAAAAGTCCTCATGAACATAAAACCACTCTTTTTGAGGTCTCGCTTTTCTTCAGCATTTTGACCTAATCAGGCTTTTGCTCATGTTTCGCTTCCTGTTTCATACACTCTAAATAATTGCCGATCAAAAAACATAGCCAGAGGAATAGAGGAACGAACTTCAAGAGTAGTCTCAGTCGAAACAGCTATAGTTTAGGAGAAGCTAGAACTTACTTAAAACACTTAAAAAATTAGAATTAGAAGTTCAAATAATTTATAAATAAATACAAAAAATAATGAAACGGAGAGGTCATTTTGAGAGTAAAGTAATTCAAATCTTGAACAAACAGAAAACAGTTTTAATAAGAGTGAAAAATGAATTCAAGCACGCAATTCAGTCAAATTAAATGAAGGAATGGACAAAAGGCAGATTTGAAGTTAGCGTGACATCCTATAAACGTTAAAAATCTTGACGAAAAAACAAGGGAAGACCAATAGTATCTTCGCTCAGCATTTGCTTTTACAGCTATTAATTAAAAAATGCTTGTCTCAATTATATATTATTCAACAAAATACTGTTTTACGCCAATAAAACCATTTCATTGGTTATCAAAAAAAGCCTTGAACAATGGGCCTGAACTCAATTCCCAGATTTCGAAATAAAACAAATCAATAAGCACAAATGTGCAAAAATGGCACAAAAAATTTGTAAAAATAGCTTAAAATCTCTGAAAATTAGCATAAACAAGATACTAATTAACAAAAATTTCAAAACACTATCAAAACAACCATAAAAGTGTTACCATAGACTATTCAAACAGATCAAATTTAAAAACTGCTCGAAAACCACACGTGAACAACATATAGCTTTGTTACAGAACTTTTTTACAACATAATTTCTCAGTCTCTCGAAAAGAGCGGTTGGAACACGAAACCACTCTCGTTTCGCTCCACCCAATTTTGTTCGGCACTCTTGCCGCTACCATTTTTTGATGTATTTCACGTTTTTCAAAATAACTCCAATATTGATTAATAAAACGAAAAACTACTTAAAGAATCATCATCGCCCGACAACAAGTTTTTCAAATAGCCAGTATCTCATGGTAAAACGCATCACTGCAGAAAAAAAACAATTTTAAATAAACAAAAACTATCCACAAAGTAAATGAACTTAAAACAAATAAGTTATATTCAATTAAAATTTCATATAAACCAAGAAGACACACACACACACACACACACACAAATGACACAAATTTCGAAACTACTACTGCTTCACGCAATCGGAACTGCAAACTAAAAACTAAAAAGAGAAGAGTAAAAAGTGCGAGTAATAAATTTCCCGCATTTTATGTCAAATTTCACACAAAAAAAGCAACTTTGTAACAAAAATGTATAAACAAAAATGTATAAACAAAATGTATAACAAGTAGGCAATGCCTGCCAGACTTAAGCCTCAATTCAGTTACAAAAACAATCAAACTTAACCGCTTCACACCAAGCGAATTGCTCCAAAATGACTGGCGAGTGGTTTGCATCGTCATCAGCTGCAGTTTAGAGAGGCCAGCTTTAGCTTAATTGGAGGTGCGTGGGGTGTGCATGGGGGTGGTGAGCGCTAGGGGGTCCGAGCGTGCTGAGAGTAATGGTTCGAATGGTGAGGAGGGAGTGAAGGAGGGCTTCTGACTCCAAGAAAGCCCCTTCATGAAATGAATTTGTCACCTAAATAGTTTAGGTGAATCGCATATTGAGACTAGTAAATGATAAGGCTCTAAGAGAACTTCTTGACCTCCGGGCGTTACCTTTTTATCCCGTTTCTGGGGACAAAAAATCAAAAGCATCACACGACAAATCGGTCAAGCGTAAAATCGCATCAAAAAATACCGCAGGACTAAAGTAATTGCTAGAAAGTTTGTTTGAGAGCAATTAATCAACCAAATAAATGGCCCAAATCGTTCTAATAGCCAAAAATTTCGCAAAATAATTGAAAAACCTTCAAATCAGTGTAAAACGATCATCTTAGACCAAAAAGGAAAACCAAAAAGCGTCAAAATGCAATGAAAAAGCTCGAAAATAAACAAGAAATCGCTCGCCTACATTTCTCGCTGTTTCAAAAGTAGTTAACCACTCTCTTCAAAACAAAATAACCGCTATCTTCCGTCTGCACTCTTTTTACTGAATTGTTTTAAATTATTTACCATATTTGTTCCCTGAAAATCTGATTTTTTGCTCGCTACCATCAAAAATCACATTTAAGTCGCAAAGACACTAATTTTAATACAGAAAGACACCAATACAAAAGACACAACCCCTCGTCGAGTGGTAAGAAAACGCTTCACCAATACTTCTCATCGATTAGTACAACATACCCGGCAGAGTGCCGGAAAATAGCCACCGTTGATTCCCATAACCAAGATGTACACAAACAATTTAAAACAAAAACTATTTTGATGTCATTTGAGCTGAACATACTCCTGATTCGTGTTGAGACAACACATGGGCTAGTATCAGTACCAATAAGCATTAGAGATTGTAACTAAGAACAAAGTTCGAGTAACATGCATCTAAAATTGGGCTTTAGGACTTTATCCCGTTTCTATTTCTGGTTTCGTTTTTTGATACTGACTCTGTTCAATTTGAATTGCTTTCTGAGCAACTGTCTAAAAACACTTTAAGCAGAATGAGAGAAGAGTACGACTAGCCTAGAGAAGTCGAAAATTTTTCACGCAAAATGTTGAACAAGCTGTGAACTGTGAAAGCGAAAGAACTTTAGTACAACGAAGTAAAAAAAACATAGCCGGAAGAATTCTGGAAACGACTCGAAGAGTCGTCTTTGTTAAAGAATCACCTGACTCCTACTAAAGTGACTACTAAAAACAAAAGCATTCAAAAACTTAAGATAGCCCATAAAACCAACTGAACTAAAAAATTTTAACATACGTATATATAAAACGAGCTGAACTACAAACATTAGTTGTCGCTTCAAATAACAATGAACTCGATTAAAAAATGACCAAAAAATTAATTAAATCGAAATGAATGAAAAAGACTAGAGACAGAGCAATATTCAAACGCAAAAGTCCTTAAGAATATTCCCAGAAAAAAAGTGTTCTTCATAATTTGTAAAAGTGAAGCTAGAAAGCTAGAAAACCCTCGGTGACATATGTTAAAATAAATTGCAAACAGAAATTCTAAAAAGAGAAAAATTAGTTCAAAGTAATAAATCCAGGGCAAGTATAAAACTATCGATCTGAGCAGAATGATAGAAAGAAACATGCTAGAATGTGAATAATACATACATTGTGAAATAGATTTAAAAAAACCAATTCGCAACTTCTGAAAACTCAAAAAGCTAAATTAAAACTCTAAAAATCAAAATGAAAATATTGAGGTAAAAACATAGATTTTTTGTTATTAAGCGATCGCGGTTTAAGAGCATTTCATAGCCATATTCTTGTCTCAGTAAGAAGGGAAAACAGCTCAATTGCGCAACAGTAAAACAATTTGATTAAAAAAATTTTTTATATGGAGTAAATTTATACTGAATTTTAATGAGTTATCGCCAAAAATAAATCAACTAGCAACAAAACGAAACCAAAAACACCGATGGTACACCAAAATACTTTTTATTGTAAATAAACTCAAAGTACAAACAAAAAACTTAGAAAACTTTGACAAAAACAGCCAAAATCGGATTAGTATGAGTGCAAATTTATAAAAACAAAAGCATCTCACGTCAAAAAGGGGCATCCAATTCAGGGATTATCAAAAAACGTTGACATTTCTACTAATTTGGTTTTAAAAAAATCCGCTCAAAGAGCCAAATATGGAGAAATTAATAAGAAAAAACGAAAAATTGACAAAAAAAATGAGAAGTATGGGCCAATTTTGCACTTGAAACGTATTATTAAGCTCTCAGAAACATTGTGGTATGGATTTCAGATGGTTGCATATTCACGCAATTAAAATTCACTTCGACCAAGATACTGTAAAAATATTTGGCCAAATGGACAAAAACACGACCAAAAACTGTCATCTATATGCGTCAATCTCTCAAAACACTTTTCAAAGTCAAAAAGTCATTTACTGGACGCAGCGCCTGAAGAACAAACTTTTCTCGCTCAGAAAAAGTTAGTTCGCACGGCAATTTTACTCACTTTCAATATTAGGTCAAAACGCCACCTGAACAAATAGTACTTCCGGTAAAAAAAACCTTAAAAAACCAATACTCCTCTTCGAGTCGTAAAAAATAGGAGCGCTATAATAGCCGGCTGAGAAGCTGAGGCGGCTATTAAAAACAGACACCACAGCTGCCCCCAGGTTTGAAAAGGTTGGTTTGTAAAAAAACAATAAGACCAATAATAACCTCCCAATCACTTCCCCGTTAATTAAAAAGATAATTACCTGGAAAACGCAAAGCTCTAAACTATTCGATACTAACCCAGTTTATGATCTTCGGATATCTCCGAGGCTGAACTAGTTTTTAATGACGTTGTGCTTCCGAAGCTCATTCGTGCTTCCGATGGTGCAGTCCCTTTTGGTACAGAAGCAGGAGAAATCCGTTCTGATAATTCAGACGCACGTAATGACGAATAAACTGGACTCATACTTCGTTCACGCTTGCGCTTTTTGGCTTTCTTTTTCCTTTTCACTGTTTCATCGTCCTTTGCCATTTCAAGATGACAGAATTATACGAGTTGTTTAAAAAATATTACCAATATAGCGATTAAACAGGCCAATGACTCCGGTCAAGCAAAGTTTTGTGTATCTGGAAGTTTTAGGCGATTCATTACCTGAAAACATTTTATCATAAACCGACTATCGTCGTACGAATAGCTCTCGAACGGCTGGCAAAGATGCGAACATTTAAGAAGGGGGCATAGGCTAGAGAAACTTTTATGGTGCAAAAACTACTGACTGAGGAGGGGTTCAAATGACCGACCTCTAGATTGAGATTCGTGGGCATTAACCTTAATGCTACACGGGGTATGTACGTTCATCGCCCGCAATCGGTTTCCTTTTAGCCCGAGACTTAATTTTTAAATGCTCGCAACTTATATGACAAAAGTCAAGCGGGAAAAAGTCACCCAAAGAGTGAAATAGAAAGAACGTTCTGGAAGAACACGATCAAGCAAAAACGTAACATAAAAATATAGCCGGAAGAAGTCGAAGAGCGACTCGAAGCGCCAGACTTCACAAAAAAAATTGCAGCGGAATTGAGCATTATCTTTTGTCTTGAAACATTTATTCCTTACCTCACCAGACCACATTTGATTATTATAATAGGCAAAAACTTATACTCCTCTCATAACAAAGTTTGAGCATTGACATTTGGCTGACAAAAACACAATTATCACATCCTTCAAAAACGATACAGAAAAGCCGAAATAATTAACGAAAATATAATTCTGACAGAAAGAACTCACTGTGAAACCTTCGTACTTCAAATTTTTGAAGCATGACTGGTTTTGTTGAAAACTGGTCTAAAACTTTAAGGGTGAACAAATACTAATTGCCTCACAAAAACTTACCGCGCTGAATTTTTTCATGAAACAACTGATGATAACGGCCATTAAAAATTAGAATTCTGCAATTAACTCTCCGACCCAAAAAACATTGGGAAAGAATAAGGCAGCTAACGTTCTCAGATATTGAATGCAGCTATTTAAAAAAACTAAATTTAGGACTCAGGAGAACACAAAATTAATTGTTTTGGCGTCACATCAATTAACAACATACAAGATATACCTCCATCTTCTTGAAGATATTACAGACAAAGTGAAAACAAACTAATGCAAAAATTAAATTAGTTATAAAAAAGACAAACCAAACAGAATAATAGTCAAAGGAAAAAAAACTTTTATTAACAGAACCTAGCCGTATATATAATCCAAGACCAAAATCTGTCAAATTTTTCCAACGAGTAATTCCAACAAATTCTCAGTGCTGCAGTACATTAAATGAAATTAACTTAAAAATCAAGGGAAAAGTCTGTAATGTCAAACTAATCAAAAAGGAGCGAATAAAAATATAGATCTTATGGGAATGATACAATAATTCACAATAGAAAATGGGGAACACAAAGATTGTAAACAGTTAAACTAAAAGGTTACATCGAAATGTCCGAAAGTTAAAAAATCAAATTTTAGAAAAATTCAAGTGGAAAAACAGACATCTCCTTACTTAACATTCGAGGCTCAGCAAAATTACAAAGTCATGCCATCCCGGTCACCAAATAAATATGAAAACAGTTAAATGCTTCAGCGCATTGACATTCTGCAATTGTCACTGAATTGCAAAAACTTGAAAAAAAAATCAATTATTGAAATAAAGAGACCAAAACCCCTGAAAGTCCCCTGAAAGAATTGCTGGTAATTATAAGCCTAAAAGAAACAAATTAGATTAGTCTGTATACTATATCAATCAAAAATAACAGCTTAAAAGAAGGCAAAAGATAAAATGAACATTTGTGCCCATTCTGCACTTGAAACGAACAATTAGGACTTCAAAAAGACCGTGGTTTCAATTTCAGATGTTGCTTTCAGATATTAATGCAGCATCAATCAATCAGCAATTAATTTATAAAGCAAACTACACACAAAACATAGCCAAATGGACAAAAAATGGCTTAAAGCGGTCATCTGTATGCACTATTCTCTCAAAAACAATTTTAAGAAGTCGACAATTGTTTCACTGAATGCAACGCATGATCAAAAACATCTCTCACTCCGAATAAAGATTACATGAAAATATTGTTAATTTAACTTTCAGGACAAAACGCCGTTTCGAACGAACATGTGGTCAATTTAAATAATGTGAAAATGTTAAATTAATTAAAATAAAGTTATTTAGCTTAAAAATGTTTTATGGGTGCACAAAAAAAGTAAAACAAAAGCACAAATACGGTCCAGCAAAAATTTACGTTCATCGCCCGCAAGCGGTTTCCTTTTAGCCCGAGACATAATTTTTAAAAGCTCGCAACTTATATCACAAAAGTCAAGCGGGAAAAAGTCACACAAAGAGTGAAATCGAAAGAACGTTCTGGAAGAATACGATCAAGCAAAAACTTAACATAAAAACATAGCCGGAAGAAGTCGGAGAGCGACTCGAAGCGTCAGACTTCACAAAAAAATTGCAGCGGAATTGAGCATTATCGTTTGTCTTGAAACATTCAATCCTTACCTCAGCAGACCACATTTGATTATTACAATAGGCAAAAACTTCTACTCCTCTCATAACAAAAGTTTGAGAAATTACATTTGGCTGACAAAAGCACAATTATCACATCCTTCAAAAACGATACAGAAAAGCCAAAATATTCAACGAAAATATAATTATGGCAGAAAGAACTCACTGTGAAACCTGCAAACCTCAAATTTTTGAAACATGACTAGTTTTGTTGAAAACTGGTCCAAAATTTTAAGGGTGAACAAACACTAATTGCCTCAAAAAAATATACCGCGCTGAATTTTTTCATGAAATAACAAATGATAATGGCCATTAAAAGTTAGAATTCTGCAATTAACTCTCCGACCTAAAAACCACATTGGGAAAGAATAAGGCAGCTAACGTTCTCAGAAACTAAATGCAACTATTTAAAAAAACTAAATTTAGGACTCAAGAGAACACTAACATAATTGTTTTGGCGTCACCTCAATTAACAACCTACAAGATATACTTCCATCTTCTTGGAGATATCACAGACAAAGTGTAAAACAAACAGGATAAAAGTCAAAGGAAAAACCTTTTATTAACAGAACCTAGCCGCATATATAATCCAAGACCAAAATCTGTCAAATTTTTTTTAAAGTAATTCCAACAAATTCTCAGTGCTGCATTACATTAAAAGAAATTAATTTAAAAATCAAGGAAAAGTCTGAAATGTAAAATTAATCAAAAAGGAGCGAATAAAAATATAGACCTCATGGGAATGATACAATAATTCACAATAGAAAATGGTGAATACAAAGATTGTAAAAAGTTAAACTAAAAGGTTACATCGAATTGTCTGAAAGTTAAAAATAAAAAAAATTCAAGTGGAAAAACAGACAACTCCTTATTTAACATTCGAGGCTCAGCAAAACTACAGAGCCCAAAGCCATGCCATACCGGTCACCAAATAAATATGAAAACAGTTAAATGCTTCAACACATTAACATTTTGCAATTGTCACCGAATTTCAAAAAGCTGAAAAAAATCCATTATTGAAATAAGAGACTAAAATCCCTGAAAGTCCCCTGAGAGAATTGCTGGTAATTATAAGCCAAAAAGAAACAAACTAGATTAGTCTGTATACTATATCAATAAAAAAAACAGCTTAAAAGAAGGCAAAAGATAAAATGAACATTTGTGCCCATTCTGCACTTGAAACGAACTATTAGGACTTCTTCAAAAAGACCGTGGTTTCAATTTCAGATGTTGCTTTCAGATATTAATGCAGCATCAATCAATCAGCAATTAATTTATAAAGCAAACTACACGCAAAACATAGCCAAATGGACAAAAAATGGCTTAAAGCGGTTTCCTTTTAGCCCGAGACATAATTTTTAAAAGCTCGCAACCTATATCATGAAAGTCAAGCGGGAAAAAGTCACACAAAGAGTGAAATCGAAAGAACGTTCTGGAAGAATACGATCAAGCAAAAACGTAACATAAAAACATAGCCGGAAGAAGTCGGAGAGCGACTCGAAGCGTCAGACTTAACAAAAAAAATTGCAGCGGAATTGAGCATTATCGTTTGTCTTGAAACATTTATTCCTTACCTCACCAGACCACATTTGATTATTATAATTGGCAAAAACTTATACTCCTCTTATAACAAAGTTTGAGCATTGACATTTGGCTGACAAAAACACAATTATCACATCCTTCAAAAACGATACAGAAAAGCCAACATTTTTAACAAAAAATAATTATGGTAGAAAGAACTCACTGTGAAACCTTCATACCTCAAATTTTTAAAAAATAACTGGTTTTGTTGAAAACTGGTCCAAATTTTTAAGGGTGAACAAATACTAATTGCCTCAAAAAACTTACCGCGCTGAAATTTCAAGAAATAACTGATGATAATGGCCAATAAAATTAGAATTCTGCAATTAACTCTCCGACCCAAAAAACACATTGGGAAAGAATAAGGCAGCTAAAATTCTCAGATACTGAATGCAGCTATTTAATAAAACTAAACTTAGGACTCAGGAGAACACAAAATTAATTGTTTTGGCGTCACCTCAATTAACAACATACAAGATACACTTCCATCTTCCTGGAGATATCACAGAAAAAGTGAAAACAAACTATTGCAAAAAGTAAATTAGTTATAAAAAAGACAAACCAATCAGAATAATAGTCAAAGGAAAAAAACTTTTATTAACAGAACCTAGCCGCATATATAATCCAAGACCAAAATCTGTCAATTTTTTAGAGTAATTCCAACAAATTCTCAGTGCTGCAATACATTAAATGAAATTAACTTAAAAATCAAGGGAAAAGTCTGTAAGGTCAAACTTATCAAAAAGGAGCGAATAAAAATATAGATCTTATGGGAATGATACAATAATTCACAATAGAAAATGGGGAACACAAAGATTGTAAAAAGTGAAACTAGAAGGTTACATCGAAATGTCTGAAAGTTAAAAATCAAATTAAAAAAAAATTCAAGTGGAAAAACAGACAACTCCTTATTTAACATTCGAGGCTCAGCAAAATTACAGAGCCCAAAGCCATGTCATCCCGGTCACCAAATAAATATGAAAACAGTTAAATGCTTCAACACATTAACATTTTGCAATTGTCACCGAATTTCAAAAAGCTGAAAAAAATCAATTATTGAAATAAGAGACTAAAATCCCTGAAAGTCCCCTGAGAGAATTGCTGGTAATTATAAGCCAAAAAGAAACAAACTAGATTAGTCTGTATACTATATCAATAAAAAAAACAGCTTAAAAGAAGGCAAAAGATAAAATGAACATTTGTGCCCATTCTGCACTTGAAACGAACTATTAGGACTTCTTCAAAAAGACCGTGGTTTCAATTTCAGATGTTGCTTTCAGATATTAATGCAGCATCAATCAATCAGCAATTAATTTATAAAGCAAACTACACGCAAAACATAGCCAAATGGACAAAAAATGGCTTAAAGCGGTTTCCTTTTAGCCCGAGACATAATTTTTAAAAGCTCGCAACCTATATCATGAAAGTCAAGCGGGAAAAAGTCACACAAAGAGTGAAATCGAAAGAACGTTCTGGAAGAATACGATCAAGCAAAAACGTAACATAAAAACATAGCCGGAAGAAGTCGGAGAGCGACTCGAAGCGTCAGACTTAACAAAAAAAAATTGCAGCGGAATTGAGCATTATCGTTTGTCTTGAAACATTTATTCCTTACCTCACCAGACCACATTTGATTATTATAATTGGCAAAAACTTATACTCCTCTTATAACAAAGTTTGAGCATTGACATTTGGCTGACAAAAACACAATTATCACATCCTTCAAAAACGATACAGAAAAGCCAACATTTTTAACAAAAAATAATTATGGTAGAAAGAACTCACTGTGAAACCTTCATACCTCAAATTTTTAAAAAATAACTGGTTTTGTTGAAAACTGGTCCAAATTTTTAAGGGTGAACAAATACTAATTGCCTCAAAAAACTTACCGCGCTGAAATTTCAAGAAATAACTGATGATAATGGCCAATAAAATTAGAATTCTGCAATTAACTCTCCGACCCAAAAAACACATTGGGAAAGAATAAGGCAGCTAAAATTCTCAGATACTGAATGCAGCTATTTAATAAAACTAAACTTAGGACTCAGGAGAACACAAAATTAATTGTTTTGGCGTCACCTCAATTAACAACATACAAGATACACTTCCATCTTCCTGGAGATATCACAGAAAAAGTGAAAACAAACTATTGCAAAAAGTAAATTAGTTATAAAAAAGACAAACCAATCAGAATAATAGTCAAAGGAAAAAAACTTTTATTAACAGAACCTAGCCGCATATATAATCCAAGACCAAAATCTGTCAATTTTTTAGAGTAATTCCAACAAATTCTCAGTGCTGCAATACATTAAATGAAATTAACTTAAAAATCAAGGGAAAAGTCTGTAAGGTCAAACTTATCAAAAAGGAGCGAATAAAAATATAGATCTTATGGGAATGATACAATAATTCACAATAGAAAATGGGGAACACAAAGATTGTAAAAAGTGAAACTAGAAGGTTACATCGAAATGTCTGAAAGTTAAAAATCAAATTAAAAAAAAATTCAAGTGGAAAAACAGACAACTCCTTATTTAACATTCGAGGCTCAGCAAAATTACAGAGCCCAAAGCCATGTCATCCCGGTCACCAAATAAATATGAAAACAGTTAAATGCTTCAACACATTAACATTTTGCAATTGTCACCGAATTTCAAAAACCTGAAAAAAATCAATTATTGAAATCAGAGACTAAAATCCCTGAAAGTCCCCTGAGAGAATTGCTGGTAATTATAAGCCAAAAAGAAACAAATTAGATTAGTCTGTATACTATATCAATAAAAAAACAGCTTAAAAGAAGGCAAAAGATAAAATGAACAATTGTGCCCATTCTGCACTTGAAACGAACTATTAGGACTTCTTCAAAAAGACCGTGGTTTCAATTTCAGATGTTGCTTTCAGATATTAATGCAGCATCAATCAATCAGCAATTAATTTATAAAGCAAACTACACGCAAAACATAGCCAAATAGACAAAAAATGGCTTTAAGCGGTCATCTGTATGCACTATTCTCTCAAAAACAATTTTCAGAAGTCGACAATTGTTTCACTGAATGCAACGCATGATCAAAAACATCTCTCACTCCGAATAAAGATTACATGAAATTATTGTTAATTTAACTTTCAGGACAAAACGCCGTTTCGAACGAAACAAGTGGTCAATTTAATTAATTTGAAAACGTTAAATTAATTAAATTAGAGTGGTTTAGCTTAAAAATGTTTTATGGGTGCACAAAAAGACTCCTTTATGATCGAACCCCAGACCTCCAAGTCGTCAGTCTGACATCTGAACCAATCAGCTAACATAGCTTTGATTTCCTTACGCTCACAATCGCTTTTACCAACGAACTTTAATTCAGATCGAGAGCCACTAAGATCAATCAAAGATGAAGAAATAAAGTGTGAAAAGGTCACACAAGAAATCAAAAGAATGCTCTAAAACAAAAGCACAAATACAGTCAAGAAAAAAATTTGCATAGAATAGACTTGCACGTTTCCAATAATTCCTTCAAACTTCGGTCGAGAGCAGTTAAAGCTGCGAGACAACAATGAAAATCAATCAACATGCACAAAAAAACATAGCAGGACAAGTCCTGAATTAGAATCCAAAGACTTGAATTAACTAAGGACCTGGCAATTAACATTTTAACATCAAGATCAAAATAAGACAGCAAACAGCGCCCTTGAACCTTTATGCGCAAAAATGCACAGAAAATCTAAACATACCCGACTAACGCCGGGCAAATTGCTCTCAAACGTCAGGCGAGCGGGTGGCTTTGTCAGTAGCTAGCCACGGTTTAGTGAGGCTAGCGTTAGCTTAATTGAAGCTGCGTAAGGTGAGCGCAGGGGGTGCACCGGGGGGGACTGATTGGGGGTATCGGTGGGAGGTTTTTTGGCTGCACGGGGCCCTTACGGCCTAAACGATGTGCAGGGGTGGGGATTGGGGGGTCAAGTGAGAGGGGGGTTGATGTGGGACGTGGGTGTTAAGGGGGGTCAACCTCTAAGAACCGCCTTCCACAACATAAGTTTAAGTCTCCGAAACAGTTTCTGTGAATCGCATACTTGGAGAATAGTGAGCTAAGAGCACTTATTGCCCGCTGGGTGCTGCCTGTTTATCCAGTTTTTGGGGACGAAAAGTCATATGTGTCAGACGAAAAATCGGTCAAGCGAAAAATTTCATTCAAAAATACCGACAGAACTAATATAATTGCTGCAAACTTCGCTTGAGAGCAATTAAAAACAACTAGAAAATGGTTTTCAAGCTCTAGTGTTTTAAGAATCTCCTACAATAGCAAAACTTTGACTTTGCTCATCCTTATACTGAGTACACAAAAACAGCAATATGAGAATCAATGATTGAAATCAAAAAAGGCAAAAACCAAAAAAACTAGCAACAATCAGAATCTCTCCCAACTCTATCTCTCTTTCTCTCTCGTGAGGGTCAAGAAAAGAGACCCTCAAAATTGAGACCCTCAAATATGATCTCAAGCAACTAATAACATCGAATTATCGCTCATAAGCAACCGACGAAACCTGTCATTATTGAGACTAATTGATAAGACATAAATACAGCCGAATTTTGCAATAAATCAATAGTTCGCTAATACTTTTTAACAAATAAAAATTCAAAACAAGCAAGAGTTACAGACTGAAAAAACTATTTCCATTAACCTTATCTACATTAACATCCCTTAACTTAATCTACATTAACAGCCTGTGATATTTGTTATTCATCAAATTAGTTGATAGGACAGCAATAAGGACAACAAACACTAGCAAAACTAAAAAATTTTATTTTTTGAAAACTAAAATTGATTAAGAGCGAAAGCTATGAATTGAAACGATTAATTCAGATATTATTAGTATCGAATCCTGTCATTGACGAGACTAAGAAAAGACAAAAATGTTAACAAAAAAACTCGCAAAACTCAAAAATTTGATATTGATTCCTGAAAACATAGAAAGCATTAGATGTGAACTGAACCAGTGAAATCAATTGAAAAAAAAACTTTATTAGACACCTATTAGACCCGTCCTTAATGATAATAAATAATAACAACTAAAATTACAGCAATTTCTCAAGAAACTCGAAAATTTAATAAAAATATAAAATATTAGAAAACAAATATTATCAAGTCATGAAAACTACCAGCAATGAACTCAAAGACATAATAAGGTTTAGTTATGTCTAATTAGCATCCGACAAGAACTGCAATTAATAATACTTAAAGCTAGGACACCAGTAATAATTAAAAAAGTGGCCAAAACTCAAATATTCACAAATAATTTATAATTACAAATAATGTCAAATTCATGAAAAGCTATTGCTAGCCATTGATGAATTCAATCACTTTCGAATAGGCGCAATTAAAACACATATGTATTATTTTAATAGATCTAAAGAGAAGTCGAATTGCTGCACAAGAAAAAATATTCGCTTTCAAAATCCGAAAACTTGTTCAACCACCGATTTCTCCCCAACTAAAAAGCTACTGTTAATAGAAAACCACGCCTAAAACCTAATCGCCTTTCGCTCCCTTTACTACTACAGCCTGACTAAAATCATCACTCTAATTTGACATCACTGACGTGAAAAAGTCGGAAGAAGTGTGCACAGATCTTAAAAAAACATACCCAGCAGATTGCCGGAATAGCTGCAAAAGAATAGACTTGCGTGCCGTATAATAGAGATAGAAACAGATACAGATCAAAATTGAAAAACAATCGACGCCGCTCAAAAAGCTAGGTAAAAAACATTCAGCGATAAATTAATAAAGCTTGTTAACATTCATTCCGCAGAAGCCTTTTATTAGGGAACTTTACAGCACAGATAAGTTCTTTTGACCTTAAACTAATTCAAATTTAACTTAAGTCTTCAAGTGCAAAAGTTATTGATAGAGGTACGTCACGTATAATCACAATCTAATCACGCAAATGATCTTAAAACCTCTGCTAGAGAGAGAATGAGAAATGAAGCCAATTTTCACCAGCACACTGATGATTAAATGATTCCGCCCTAGATTAGCCTTTTGTTTGAAAAGCAAACTTGTAACTCTCTCAAGGTTGCAACAAAGACAAAAATTACCCAGAATTTAAATACAACCGACGGTTGGCTTCGGTAGTAACCATTATAAGCGCTTGATGCACATCGGAATTGAAACAGAAAAAGAACAATAAAAAATAGCAGGACGTACAATACAAAGAATTTTCATTGGCTAAACAAAAAAACTAGACCCCGAACGGACTGAGTGAATTGGGAAAACCATTTCTAAAAAAATAGATCAAAAAAATTGAAAAAAAAACAGAACATCAATGTCAAAATGCCGCATGTGAACAAAAAACCACTAGCGAGAGATGGAACTTTGGCTCCAACAAAAAACTAGGTCTAGAACGAACCATGAATGGATTGGGAAAACCATTTGGAAATAAATCCGATCCAAAAAATCGAAATAACACTAAAAATCAAAGTGAAATTGCCGCATGTGAACAAAAAATCACTAGCGAGAAAGCGAATTTTTGTTCAAACGCCGTTTTCTCACTTTACTTTAAAAATAGAGCGAAAAAAATTCACGCCGCAAAACCACTCGCTTTTTCGCTCCACTTCGTGTTTAGGCGTAACCAAAATCAGTACTCCAACTTGACTCCAAAAATCGTGTTAACAGATCTTAAAAGACAGCGCCCCAATACAATTCAAATTCTTTGAACTGTAAAAAGGAGAGCGCCTAAACAATAGGCGTTTGAGAGGCTGACGGTGGCTATTAATGATTTAAGCTTTAATAAAGATTAGGGAAGGTTCTGGAGAATAGAAAGTGGGCGCATTGCGGGGGTGAGCGAATTGGGGTGTAAGGGTGTAGAGTAAAGTGGTTACAGCAGGAATGAATGGGGCATCGCATACTTTAAATTAAAACAGTCAGACGAAAAATAAGTCCCGAGAAAAATCGTATTAAGAGACCACCGGACTAATATAATTGCTACAAACTTCCTTTGTGAGCAATTAAACACACACACACACATACACACACAGATACACGCACGCACCCATACACACACACGGACGAACACACGCGCACGCACGCACGCACGCACGCACACACACAGACACACACACACACACACGCACGCACGCACGCACGCACACGTGCAGACAAACAACCCCTTTCGCAAAACTAAATCGGAAAATCTAATATTCTGAGATTGATCAAAAGCAGAAGTACCAACTTTTAGGGAGCGATTACTAATAAAGCATATCTAGATCTCAATTATAATTTTTGTTGAAAACAGTCCAGATAAACATCTATAAATTACAATGAGATAACTATCCAGGAAGGGAACAAATAACAGCAGTAACTCGTTACCAAAAACCCTCAATTTTTAACCAAACAATTCCAACTCAGTTTTGGATTCTAAAGCAACACATATGTATTATTTTAATAGATCTAAAGAGAAGTCGAATTGCTGCACAAGAAAAAATATTCGCTTTCAAAATCCTAAAACTTGTTCAACCACCGATTTCTCCCCAACTAAAAAGCTACTTTTAATAGAAAACCACGCCTAAAACCTAATCGCCTTTCGCTCCCTTTACTACTACAGCCTGACTAAAATCATCACTCTAATTTGACATCACTGACGTGAAAAAGTCGGAAGAAGTGTGCACAGATCTTAAAAAACATACCCAGCAGATTGCCGGAATAGCTGCAAAAGAACAGACTTGCGTGCCGTATAATAGAGATAGAAACAGATACAGATCAAAATTGAAAAACAATCGACGCCGCTCAAAAAGCTAGGTAAAAAACATTCAGCGATAAATTAATAAAGCTTGTTAACATTCATTCCGCAGAAGCCTTTTATTAGGGAACTTTACAGCACAGATAAGTTCTTTTGACCTTAAACTAATTCAAATTTAACTTAAGTCTTCAAGTGCAAAAGTTATTGATAGAGGTAATTCACGTATAATCACAATCTAACCACGCAAATGATCTTAAAACCTCTGCTAGAGAGAGAATGAGAAATGAAGCCAATTTTCACCAGCACACTGATGATTCCGCCCTAGATTAGCCTTTTGTTTGAAAAGCAAACTTGTAACTCTCTCAAGGTTGCAACAAAGACAAAAATTACCCAGAATTTAAATACAACCGACGGTTGGCTTCGGTGGTAACCATTATAAGCGCTTGATGCACATCGGAATTGAAACAGAAAAAGAACAATAAAAAATAGCAGGACGTACAATATAAAGAATTTTCATTGGCTAAACAAAAAAACTAGACCCCGAACGGACTGAGTGAATTGGGAAAACCATTTCTAAAAAAATAGATCAAAAAAATTGAAAAAAAAACAGAACATCAATGTCAAAATGCCGCATGTGAACAAAAAACCACTAGCGAGAGATGGAACTTTGGCTCCAACAAAAAACTAGGTCTAGAACGAACCATGAATAGATTGGGAAAACCATTTGGAAATAAATCCGATCCAAAAAATCGAAATAACACTAAAAATCAAAGTGAAATTGCCGCATGTGAACAAAAAATCACTAGCGAGATAGCGAATTTTTGTTCAAACGCCGTTTTCTCACTCTACTTTAAAAATAGAGCGAAAAAAATTCACGCCCCAAAACCACTCGCTTTTTCGCTCCACTTCGTGTTTAGGCGTAACCAAAATCAGTACTCCAATTTGACTCCAAAAATCGTGTTAACAGATCTTAAAAGACAGCGCCCCAATACAATTCAAATTCTTTGAACTGTAAAAAGGAGAGCGCCTAAATAATAGCCGTTTGAGAGGCTGACGGTGGCTATTAATGATTTAAGCTTTAATAAAGATTAGGGAAGGTTCTGGAGAATAGAAAGTGGGCGCATTGCGGGGGTGAGCGAATTGGGGTGTAAGGGTGTAGAGTAAAGTGGTTACAGCAGGAATGAATGGGGCATCGCATACTTTAAATTAAAACAGTCAGACGAAAAATAAGTCCCGAGAAAAATCGTATTAAGAGACCACCGGACTAATATAATTGCTACAAACTTCCTTTGTGAGCAATTAAACACACACACACACACATACACACACACATACACGCACGCACCTATACACACACACGCACGCACGGACGAACACACGCGCACGCACGCACGCACGCACGCACGCACACACACACACACACACACACACACACACACACACACACACACACACACACACACACACACACACACACACACACACACGCACGCACGCACGCACGCACGCACACGTGCAGACAAACAACCCCTTTCGCAAAACTAAATCGGAAAATCTATATTCTGAGATTGATCAAAAGCAGAAGTACCAACTTTTAGGGAGCGATTACTAATAAAGCATATCTAGATCTCAATTATAATTTTTGTTGAAAACAGTCCAGATAAACATCTATAAATTACAATGAGATAACTATCCAGGAAGGGAACAAATAACAGCAGTAACTCGTTACCAAAAACCCTCAATTTTTAACCAAACAATTCCAACTCAGTTTTGGATTCTAAAGCAACACTGAAAGCTTCATCAGACATGAACACATCAATGACGTCATTGCATATAAAGATCTCCAACGGAGTTTCGTCTAAGGTTTCTTCGATTACTTGTTCACTAATTTCTGCACAGACCTCTTCTGCTATCCCGTCAATAATTTCCACGCAAACACTTTCCATCAATTGAGCAAAATACTCTGGAGACATGTCTTTCTCTTGCTTTTGTTTTTTAGAGTCAGCTGAATCTTTACTAGAGTTTTCTGCGTCTAAAGCTCTGTTACTGCGACCATCATCAGTGACTACGGATACTTCGACAACATCTTGATCGTCAGCAACTAAGCTTCGTTTCCGGGATTTGTCTTTGTGCTGAGGTTCTGCTGCACTTACTGAATCAGGGGCGTTCAAAAGTTGTTGCAGGGAAGGTAGCACTTGGCTACGTTGATACTCGGGTAAGGATGCCCAGTGAGAAAGGAGGCCTTTCTTCAAGTCGGGCGAATTATTGAATATGCTGAAAAAGTAACGACTAACATTCGCTTCAAAAATATAAACAGTGCTCAAGATTGCATTATGTCATTTAAAACCAATTAACCAACGCCATTTCTCGGACCAAAGACTTAATTTGAAGAAAATGCAATGTTATTTACTTAATTTTAATCTTGACATTCAAAACATACCCGGCAGATTGCCGGAAAATAGCCGCCGTTGATTCCAATAAGCATGATTGGGATTGAACGAATAGAATATATTGAAAAAAAAAAGATTTTTGTACAAAAATATTTTTTTAAGTCCGATTTATTTTGATGGCATTTCGTAGTTGAACATACTTCTGTTTCTTAGAGAGAGGCTACAGGGGCTACTATCAACACCGATAAGCATTAGAGGTGGTAACTAAGACTTATAGGAACGACGTTCAAATAGCGGGCATCTAAAATTGGGCTTTATGGGTTTATCCCGTTTCTATTTCTGACTTCAATTTTTTATACCGACTCTGTTCATTTTGAATTGCTTTGCTTAGCAACTGATGTTCAAATTCACTTTTAGCAGAATGATAGAAGAGAGAAACTAGCCTAGAGAAGTCAAAAAGATTTCACGCAAAATGTCGAAAAAGCGGCAAAATGGTAAAGCGAAAAAAAGTTTGACGAAGTAAAAAATACAGCAGTACAAGTCCTGACGTACAATTCAAAGAATTTTCATTGACTAAACAAAAAACTAGACCTAGAACGGACTATGAGTGAAATGGGAAAACTCTTTCTAAAAAAAATCAGATCAAAAAATTGCAAAAAACAGTAAAAATCACAGTGAAATTGCCGCATGTGAACAAAAACCACTAGCGAGAAAGCGAAATTTTGTTCAAACACCGTTTTTTTTACTCTACTTCAAAATTAGAGCGAAAAAAATTCACGCAGCAAAACCACTCGCTTTTTCGCTCCATTTCCTGTTTCTGCGTGACCAAAATCACTACTCCAATTTGACTTCAAAAATCATGAAAATGTGTGAAAAGATCTTAAAAAAAAGACAGCGCCCCAATACAATTCAAATTCTTTGAATTTAAAAAAAAATACGAGCGCAATAATAGCCGGCTGAGAAGATGAGGGCGGCTATTAATAATGGTTTTTGGAAAAAGTTTTGCCCAATCACATTGGCTTACGCCCGTTTTCACTAAGCAGCACTCGGTCGATAGCCGAAAGGTGAGAGAGTCAAACTACGAACCTGATGAGCTGTTCGCTCGGCAACTGGAGTAGTATTCCAAAAGAATCGGGAACAGTCTTGTAGACACATCGGATAAAACCTTCCCACAATTTGGGTAGTCGCCACACTTGTCTCACAATTAGCCTCTGCAGCACCGTGTTCAGCACAAATGAACGAAGTCGTGGGTGACGACCCAGGGTCTAAAGGAAGATATACATTTCATTTATCCCACAAACAATCTACTAATAATTCCAAGACTTACTATTTATCACGATAGTGAATTTGCTATATTCGATTTTTGTAATGTTCTTTTTTTAAAATCTGATTAAATGTATTTTAATATCCAAGCCCAAAAGCATATTATCTCTGTGCAATTCAAACTAGAGCAGTAAAATACAAACTATCTGCTCAATAATAAATGAAATATCTTCATTTGATTGAAAAAAAAATTAGTAAACAATTCCTTCCGAAGTAAACAATTCCTTACTAAAATCTTTTTTACTAAAAAATTGAATCCACTGTGCATACAGAACACTTTTTCTTGCCTGTAGAACAGTTCGCATGATAAGTGTTGGCAAACTCTTCATCTCAAGCATCTGAGTCAACGAAACCGCCATCACCGACTCATTGAAAACTGTCTCGTCCGCTACGCATACATTCACAGCCGCAATGGCCGCTTTCAGATCACTTTCAATCTTGTGAAAACCCACAAATATGTCTACAGCAGAGAGGCGGGATGCTGAAGATGAAGAGGTCGTATTCGCCGACGAGTTGTTAGCTTCAGAGTTGGATTGCACAATGTTGAGGAGACGTCTGAAGACTTCCTTGACTGGTAACGAAAAAAATGATAAGACAAAATAAACCTCACCGCTCAAAACGATTTGAAATTCTTGTAAAGCATGAGTCATTTTCCACAAACAATTCTTGCAATGCAAGAGGCCATCTTCCACAAAAAATAAAAACGTTCATTGAACTTGAATATCTGAAGGCCATGTATACTGTCAAGAAAAACTCTCGAAACGCTTAAATGTTGCACTAAGCCGACGTATAAATGTCCTCGAGGAACCTTAAAAATTAACTTAAAATGTTAAAGAGAGAATGTAACTTGGCGGACCTTTTGTAGCCGCAAAATAGACCGCTGAGACCTTTCGTTAAAAATACCTATCTGGAGAGAAGACCAAAAAGGTTCTACTCGCAGTTTATTATTTTATCTTGATTTTTAAATCAAATTTCAAACACCAATGTCCTTCAAGTAGTAGAGCCTTATGAGCATAGCCTACTCGGGCCAATTGCGTCAGGGGTCAACCGATGAGAGGGGGCAGATTTGGGAGGGCTGGAAGAGTGGGGGCGCAAATCGCCAGGAGGTTGCATGAGGGGAGTGAGTGGGGTGACTGAGGGTGTCAAAATTGTCTCGTCAAAAAAGTCTTGGTGAATAGTAAGAGGCAAGGCTGCTCAGCGACTTCATGCCCTCTGCGCTTTACCTGTTTCTCGCGTTTTTGAGGACGAAAAGTTAAGAGTGTGAGACCAAAAATCGTTCAAGCGAAAAACTGTATATAAAGACCACAGGACTAGTATAATTGCTACAAACTTCGTTGGAGTGCAATTAAGAATCTAGATAAGAAGACCCCTATTGAAATTAACCATTGATTTTAAATTTTGAATTCAGATTTAAAAAAGAAGGCAGAAGACATGTTCTTGAAAGAATTACATCGAGTATGATTTATTAAACTATGCATTAACCAAAATTAAATGACCACTCGGCTATCAGGCCCGTATCATCTCCCAGCTTACAATCGCTTTATCTCTGCAACACGCCCTCAAGGGAAACTTTGAATAAAAAACACTCGCTTACAACAATTGCTTCAAACTTGGTTCGAGAGCAAACAAAAATCAAGAGAAAAAAAAGCCTTTTTTTGCTCATGGTAAGTGGCACTTCACGGAACTCTCATTGATTACCAAAAACCTATGGCCCCATATGTGTACAAATGAAAACAAAATCTAAAAATTAGAAAATTTCTTATTCCGAGATCTAGTGTTAAAAAAATTATACCATCGCTTTATCAACATATGAACTCTACGCATCCTTAGATTAGAAAACAAAACAACAACATTGTTGGAATCAAGGACAGACAAAGCAAAAAGGCAAAAATCGATTATTTTTGAATCAGTAGCGTCAAAATAAAATACCACATACCTACATACAAAATCCTTGACCACAACTTACCATAAAACTTTAGAAGTAAAAAAATACCTAATTCTTAACCGTTCAAATGGCGGGAAAAGGGACAATAGAGCTACAAATGAAGCTAAGATACAAAATTTCACTTAATATTTGGAAAACAAACGGTATCTTAGTCACAACAAACGTTAGCTAAAAGGTGGAGCCAATAAATTCCCCGAAATTATGTCAAACTAGAAGGCAAATGAGACTTGTCGAGATTAAGCGATAATACCACAAGAAAAACATGCAAGACTAAGAAATCAACTTTTTGAAACAAAACATTCAAAGACGAATGCTATGAACAAGCATCTAATTATTTTACCTTATTCCTCATTAGCAACAAACAAAATCTGCAATTAAAAATATTAAATGATCAAACAACAAAAAGTACTACAAAAACTGGTCCAGACACAAAAAAACCATTGGCATTTTTTAAAAACAAGGCGTGACAAATAAGTTGAACCTTTTAGATATGAACTAAAAAAAACAATTTTTGCAAAAACTCTTGCTAATTCTTGCTAATTTTTTTTCAAACTAAGAGTATAAAAGTCACAGAAAGCATCAGAAGAGGACTGAAACAGTTATCTCGACTAATTAAATCCCCATCAGCAACCTAATGAGATTAAATGAAAAGATAGCAAAAAGTACAACAAATACTCAGAAAAATACACAAAATACAGAAAACGAATAGTGTGAAGGTCATCAAAAGAAGGTCATCATGGACGCCTCATTAGCAACTCATGAGACCTATCATCAATGACAAGGTGATAAGACAATAGAACCGATAAGAAAGGGGCAAAAATCACTCATTCACTAATATTTTGCCCAAATAGGTGCAATTATAACACATCTATCAAATTAGTAGCACTCAAGTGAAGGAACAGTTAAAACAGACGTCGCAAAATTGACGCAAAAAAATTCATCTCAAAAAATTAAACTCTTTTGAACACCAAGTTGTCACTCCAGCTCAAATGTAGATTTAAAAAATAGGCTTCAATCCCGTTTGTGTTCGCTGCCTTTACTAATACAGCAGCATCAAAGTCACCAATCTAATTTGACTTCTCTTTGACCTCAAAAAGCCGAAAAAAAGTCTTGTCAGATCATTAAAAAGGAGAGGGCACCAATAATTTAGATTGTAAGAAATAGGACTGCTGTAATAGCCGCGAAGATGAGGGAGGCTATGAACAAAAAAAATGACTATCGACAAAACGAAATTTGTTCACTCTAAAAATTTTACGCCGAAAAACTAACAGCATTTTGGCATCACTTGGTATTTCTGCGACACCAAAACATTACAGTCTGCCCGCAAAATCAACCATCAAAGCCGGCAGATTTTCTGAATAGCTGGGATGTAGACTTCCGCGTCGTATAAAACAGATAAAAACAGATACAGATATAAGTTGAAAAAGCTATCGACGCCGCTCAAAAAACTAGGTTAAAACATTTAGCAATAAACTAACTTAGCTGGCAGATTGCCAGCAAATAGCCGCAATAGCTTCGCAGATCTGCAGTCTCAAAAAACCAGTAAAAACGACAGACCGAAAAAATCGTCTTTTCATTGAAGGCTGACACGTAATATTTTGATTAAAAATCTGTATAAGTTTTTGCTGCCTCTATTAGCTGCGCTCTAATAACCTTCATTTAGAGTTACACACGCCAATTTGACCTTATCTCTTTGAATTAAAGTAAATGAAAGTCAATTTCAAATTGAGGAAGTCATTTTTGTGAGGTAAGTCAAGTCTGACCAAAAATTTAATCACGCTAATGAACAAAACTCGCTCCACTAACAGTGAAAAATGACTTCACGCACGCACTTCATGAAAAATTGAACAAAAAGCAGATTTGAAGTGGCTGTGACGTCATATGGTCGCAACAAAAATCATGAAGACGAAAAAAAACATAGCAGGACAAGTCCTGGCGTACAATTCAAAGAATTTTTATTGAGTGAGTTGGAAAAACCATTTATAAAAAAATTAGATAAAAAAAACAGAAAATCAAAGTTAAAATGCAGCATGTGAACAAAAAACCACTAGCGAAAAAGTGAAAATTGGTTTAAACAAAAAAAACTAGGCCTAGAATGAACTACGAAAGAATTGGGAAAACCATTAAGAAAAAAATTTGATCCAAAAAATTGAAAAAACAGTAAAAATCAAAATGAAATTGCCGCATGTGAACAAAAAAAAACACTAGCGAGAAAGCGAATTTTTGTTCAAACACCGTTTTCTCACCACTTTCAATTTAGGGCGAAAAAATTTCACGTCGCAAAACCACTCACTTTTTCACTCCCCTTCCTGTTTCGGCGCGGAAGAATAGACCTGCGTACCGTATAATAGAGATAAAAACAGACAGATCTAAATTGAAAAAAAAAATCGACGCCGCTCAAAAAAGTAGGTAAAAACATTCAGCGATAAATTTTTAAAGCTTGTTAAAATTCATCCCACAGAAGCCTCTTATTAGAGACCTTTACTGCACATGAGTTCATTTGACCTTAAACAAATTCAAATTAAACTTAAGTTTTAAAGTGTAAAAGTCATTTTTTGAGTGAGGTAAGTCGCGTATGATCAAAATCTAATCGCGCAAATGACCTAAGATTTTTTTAGAGTGAGCGACAAATGACGTCACGCACGCAAAGGCCGTCAGTGAGATAAAAAAGTCGTCGGGAAAATTTGAATTTTCAGCAAGGGCCGTAAGTGAGATGAAGTCGTTGAGAAAATTTGAATTTTCAGTGAACAAATGTAAAACGAAAAAAGAGCGTCAGACGACGAAACAAAAAACATAGCAGGAGAGAGCCTGAAAGACAATCCAAAGAATTGAAAGGAAAGCTTAACTACTGCACCTGACCGGCAGATCAAGTGAAAAGTGCCAGCCAAAGAGAACAATATTCTCAAAAGTTGAGACACTAAAATAATCAAAGTAAACAAAAATAAAATAATTGCTAAAACTCTTAAAGCTTTCACCCTACACGCTAAGCTTGATTCCTTTAGATATTTCCATTAACGCAACCCAAGCACAATCCTTCAAAGAGGTTCAACGGCCAATAAAGACAGAGAAAAATCGACACAAATGACAAATATTTTATGACAAATCATAACCGACTAACGTCGGGCGAATTGCTCTAACAACCGGCGAGCGGTTGGCTTCGTCAGTAGCTAGCCACGGTGAGGCTACTTTAGCTTAATTGAAGAGGCGTGAGGGGAGAGCAGCGGGGGGCACGGGGCTGATGGGGGCAATAGTGGGGTGTGGGAGCAACGGTTGGAGGGGGTTGATGGGGGGGGGGGGTCAATTCTAAAACCGCCCTTCATATAAGTCTCCAAAACAGTTGCTGTGAATCTTATACTTGGAGACTAGTAATGAGCTGAAAGGTTCTAACTTATTGCCCGCTGGAGGCTACTTGTTTATCCCGTTATTGAGGAAGAAAAGTCAAATGGGTCAAGCGAAAAATCGCATTGAAATGACCAACAGGACTAAAATAATTGCTACAAACTTCGTTTGAGAGCAATTAAATAACCAAAATTGCTAAATGTACTGACAGATTCTTAATCTCGCAAAATTAAAATGTTCAAATTCATTTTTCTGTCTCTGGATTGGTCAAGTAACACATCTGCAAGACCAGAAAAAGTTTCATTGGCCCGTAAAGATCATTAATTTTCAATGGCAAAAATTTCAAATTTGAAAATAATTTCAAATTTTAATGAAATGTTGCTGAATTTTGTGATATTAATTTTATTGTCTCCATAGGTTATCCAGTGGCCAAATTGCGAGCATAAAAAAGTTTTATTGGCTCAAAAAGATCCATAAACTACGAACATGACAATAGCTTTCAAAATTGGAAAAAAAATCAAATAAATAGCGAAAACTCGTGAAATTCAAAAGTTGCAACTCATTCCATTGAACCTCGCAACAATGCAGTAACATACAGTAATGCAGTATAAAAACCTGGAGGATGTTAACTGACCACTGACGAAAAAAAAACTGAACAAAAGACAATTATTTTAAAAGATCAGAAAAACTAAACTTCTACAAAAAAAAAAGTAAAAAGAAAATTTAAAAAACAACTCTTTGACCACTAAAAACTATGCAGTAACCTATTATCAGTACCTAAACCAGGTTTTCTGGCCCCTCAGGCTGGAAAATAAAAAATGACAAATTCGTAAAAAAAACCTGGAAAAAATTTCATAAAAAATTGCAGAAATTCGTGACATTAAAAAGTTGAAATGTTCCCATGCCACCAGAAAATATGCAGTAATCTATTATCAAACTCTAGAGAAGGAAGTAACTATTGCACCTTAGGATGCAAAAACTCAGAAAAATGACACATTTTAAGAAAACTTTTAGTAATTTGGAAAAATTAGTATTACTTTTTGTGTTTCTGTTTGCAGTACCAAAACATATAGCTCATAAAACGCTCATACAAAATAATTATGTCTTGCAAAAATCATTTTATTAACTTTATCATTTTTGACAAACGTCAATTCAAGACAAACCAAACAAAAAACTTGAAAAATGACAAAAAAAACTTGAAAAATTGCACCATATTGGGCTCACAAAGTCCTAAGATGACCTTTTAACCTTGAATTAAGTCCTTCACAGCAACTGCGCAACTCTAAGCAAGACTACTGAAGCCAGCCAACGGCCTCTAGAGAAACTTAAGGCCTTACCTGTTTATTCCGTTTCTCAAGATCAAAGTCATTGAAAATGTGTGAAAGCCTCGCACAAAAAAGACAGAGCACCAATACGATCCGATTCTCGGATTGGACGTAAAAAACCAAGAGCACCGAAATATAGCTCCGCTCAGCTTACAATTTAGCGGCTATAAACAATAGTGAACAGACCTTGAGAATACGAAGCCAGAAGGATACCGAAAACGACTCGAAACATGATGCTGACCACACTAACTAACGTTACTAACTATACAATAACCATATCAAATTCATCGAAAAAGAACTTGTACGCTAGATACAGTGAAATCTCAAAAAAAACAAATTGTCAATCAAAACAAATCTATAACAATGTATTATGACTCGGTCCATCTGGTCAATCCAATAGTGACACAATTTTACAACAGCTTACTTTGAACAAAAACCTCTGGTTCTAATCGATTACTTCAACAAACACTTCACCAAAGAATACTTCAACAAACAATTTCAAGAACCCTTTACTCAGACCACACAGTAAAAAAAACCTAGTGAAAAAGAAAGACAAACTGACAAAAACAACAAATATTCAATATTCAGCTGATGTAAAACAAAGCGCTCTCAACCTCCCGAAATTTATCACGCTATAAACGCTAAAAGATAAAAAAAACAAATATTCAGAAAAAGATTTAAAGATAAAAAAAAATTTTAAAGAATGTATTTAAAATCTCTAACAATCTTACAATCAAAAATCGATAAAAACGATCCCATTTCAACATAATGTTCTCATTTTAACACTCAGATATCAGTAAAAAGGTACCACGAAAGTAATTTCACAAGACAAAGCAGCATTCATATGTTCACAAGATCTTCTTTGTAAAAAAAACCTAGCAAACAGAAAGAGAGCCTGACAGCCAAACAAATATTAAAAATTCATTTCAGGTAAAAAAAACGCTCTCATTCTCCCGAAAAGTATCACGCCATAAACGTTAAAAGATAATCAGAAATAAATATTCAAAAAACTTTAAAAACACAAAAAACTTTAAAAACTGTATTCGAAATCTCTAATTATCTTTCCATCAAAAATTCATAAAATAGTTCCATATTAAGAAAATGGTCGCAATTTAACAGTAAGAAATCTGGTCTGAACGTCACTTTTCTTTTAAACTAAAGGAAAATATCCAAAGTAGATACTGAACAGATAAAAAAGAAAAAACCTGTTCATGTGCGGCATTTTCAGGACAGAGTTTTTGTTTAAGCTGAATCTGTCCTGCCAAATTGACTCCTTTGCGCTCTGTGAAACGTTTTCCAGCTGATTTATCAGTCTTTTGATTATTTTAGTTCGTTAGTGAACAACTTTTTTTAAGCATATAACACATTTTTATGTCTTTAGCTCTTCGTGATTTTTACGCGCTCTTATCATTTTATGGTGAAAGTTATCAGTTTTTGTCATATAATTATTGACTGGCAAATAAACTTTTGGCCCATTACTTAACATATCATTGCCTTTATTGGTACTTCAGTCCATATTAACTTAAAAAAACAAGAAAATAGACAGCTTCTGATTTAGTTTTCCTGCAATTTCTTCACAATTAATATTTTGGCTATAATCATCCAACATTCAATTCTAGAAACTTGATTTGTACTTCTCAATGCAATTCTTGCCGTATTCCTTTGGTCAGGGTTAAAATTTTGCTACCACTTTTTGGGCAAAAATGACTGGCTTTACAAAATTTCTGCTTTTTTGTTTAATATTCGACATGACGAAAGTCTTTGCTGTCTACAATGCAAATCTGAAGTTATTAAAGGGCTAGTTGATTCATCAGCGTTCGAGTGAGTTTGATTATGTATCTTCTTCTTGAAAATTTTTGATCTATACACGAGATTTCCAAAAGATTTAAACTAGTTTATATTGTTTTGAGTTTGAAGAGAAAACTTGAAAATCTTTTGTTAGTGGAAAAAACAAACATACAAAACCTCGGACCAGTTGTTCTCTAACAATAGGAGGAGCAAGTACAATTATATTCACAGGGGTCTGAATTTTCGATAATTTTTATGGGTGCAAATGAATCCCACCAGAAATTTTCGAACACCCGCGTACTGAAGCATTAGCATCCCGTCTATGAGGTCCTTGTCATAGCTCATCTTATAACCGGTTTTCTTTTGGCAACTGAATCAGAGCAAACTATATCACGCAAAAATAATTTAAGCGAGCAAAGCTGATCCGAGAAGTTATTGTGGCCTAAAGTATTAATAAAGGCAACAAATAATAAATGATATTCTATTTCTTTGAAGGCAACTGATAATAAAGTCAATTTTAAGTTTGAAGTTACTGGGGGCTAAAGCATCAATAGTCAAAGTTGTGGCCTAATGTACGAAGGAACCGCTGGAACAAAAAACTAAACCTTGAAAAAGCAGAGCGTGAACAAGTTCTGTTAAATTCGTTTTTAATTTCCCTTTCATCTGTTCTCCATCCACTTCGTACCTTTTTCTACAATTCTTTAAAAAAACCGCATTTGCACAGATTCTTTTAATTTCATTATTTATTTTTGTTTTCCTCTGTTCAGCATCCATTTCGGATCTGTTTCTATAAATCTAAGAAAATGCCTCATGTGAACAGTTTCTTTTATGTTTGTTTTTCATTTCTATTTCGTCGGGTCAGCATCCACTTCGGAACTTCTATGATTTGAAGCACGAATGATGTTCAGGCTAGATTTCTTAATGCTGTTATGGGATGGGACAATTTTTAAGGTTATTTGATGGTAAAATTATTCACAACATGCATGATTTGGTTATTAAACGTGTCTGTTGTTTCATTTTTGAGAATTAGATTCTGATGTTCTTTTAGATCCACCAATACTCTTTTCCCGTCAAAAAGACAGCGCCCCAATAGAAATCAAATTACATGAATTGTAAAGACAGTGATGAGACCAATAACAGCCTGGCTAGCGCATCGCGACTATTAAAAAGTAAATTCATTCGCATCGCGACTATTAAAAAAGTAAATTCATTCAGGTTTTTCAGAGAGTAGAAAAAGTCGCAACAAAATTCCTACCAAACACAGAAAAACCTAAAGCGGTCACTAACCAAGTCAGAAACCATTACAATATATTCATGCAACCCTATAACTATTCGGAAAAGTAACACAGCCAACAAAATATTTTGCCGAAATTAGGTTTTAAAAGAACAAACGATCACAAAATCTCCATATGCGTAGTAGAAAACAACATAAAAACCTTTATACTCAGATATGAGTACAAAGGTACCACGAAAGTAATTTCACAAGACAAAGCAGCATTCATATGTTCACAAGATCTTCTTTGTAAAAAAACAACCTAGCAAAAAGAAAGACAGTCTGACAACAAAACAAATATTAAAAATTAACCTGAGGTACAACAAAACGCTCCCATTCTCCCGAAAAGTATCACGCCATAAACGTTAAAGGATAATCAGAAATAAATATTCAAAAAAACTTTAAAAACACAAAAACCTTAAAAAACTGAATTCAAAATCTCTAATTATTTTTCCATCCAAAATTCGTAAAATGGTCCCATATTAAAAAAATTGTCGCAATTTAACAGTAAGAAATCTGGTCTGGACGTCACTTTTCTTTTAAACTAAAGGAGAAGATCCAAAGTAGATACTGAACAGAAGAAAAAAAAAGCCTAGTCGTGTGCGGCATTTTCAGGACAGTTCTTGTTTTAGCTGAATCTTTTGTGGCAAATAAACACCTTTGCGCTATGGAAAATATTTTTTCAGCTTATTTAAAAGTTTTGTTCATTATTTCAGTTAGTTAGTGAACAATTGTTCAAGCATATATCACAACTTAACGTCTTTGGCTCTTAGTGATTTCTACGCGTTCTTATCAGTTTCTGGTGAAAGTTATCATATTTTGTCATATAATTTGAATGCCCAATATACTTAATTTTTGACCCATGTCCTAGCAAGTCATCGCCTTTATTGGTACTTCAGGCCACATTAACTTCAAAAAAATAGAAAAGCAAAAACGACAGGTTTTGCAAAATTCCTGCTATTTTAACAAAATGGTCCCGATTTAACAGTAAGAAATCTGATCTGGACGTCAATTTTTTTTTCAAACTAACGGAAAAGCTCCAGTTTTCGTTTGGCAACTGAATCAGAGCAAAATATATCACGCAAAATAAATAAGTTAAGCAAGCAAAGTTGACTAGAGAAGTTATTGTGGCGTAAAGTATCAATTCAGTCAACATTGTGGCCTAAAAACGAAAAAACAGCTGGAATAAAAAAACTCAGCCTTGGAAACACCGAAACTGAATAAGTTCTGAATTTTTTTTCATTTTTGCTTTCATCTGTTCTGCATCCACTTCGTATCTTTTTCTATGATTCTTTAAAAAAACCGCATTGGAACAGATTCTTTTAATTTGTTTTTATTTTTGTTTTCCTCTGTTCAGCATCCATTTCGGATCTCTTTCTATAATTCTATGAAACTGCCGCTTGTGAACAGATTCTTTTATTTTATTTTTCAATTTTATTTTGTCAGCTCAGCGTCCACTTCGGAACTTCTATGATTTGAAGAGGAATGATGTTCGGGCTATATTAGAGCTGGGATGGGACAGTTTTTAAGGAATTTTGATAGTAAAATTATTCACAACATACCTAAGATGTTGTAATGATTTGGTTTTCGAACTTGTATTTTTTTATATTTGAGAATTAAATTGTGATGTTCTTTTATACCCACCAATACACTTTTCCCGTCGAAAAAAAGCACCCCAATTAAAACTAAATTACTTGAATTGTAAAGACAGTGATGAAACCAATAAGAGTCTGGCTATCGCATCGCGGCTCTCAAAAAAACTTCCTTCAGGTTTTTCTGGAGTAAAAAAAGTCGCAACAAAATTCCTACCAAAAAAAAAACCTATAATGGTTACTCACCAAATCACGAACCATTACAATATTCATGCAACCCTATAAACTATTCGAAAAAGCAAAACAGCCAACAAAATATTTAGCAGAGAATTAGTTTTTAAAAAAAAAAAACAACCGATCACAAAATCTCCGTATGCGTAGTAGAAAACTACATAAGAACGTTTATAAAAACATTAGAGTATAAAGGTACCATGAAAGCAATTTCACAAGACAAAACGGCATTCATATGTTCAAAAGTCCTTCTTTGTAAAAAAAACAACCTAGCAAAAAGAAAGGCAGCCTAAAAAAAACAAAATTCAAACATTCACCTGATGTAAAACAAACACTCTCATTCTCCCGAAATTTATCACGCTATGAACACTAATAGATAAAAGAAAAAAATATTCAGAAAAAGATTCAAAAATAAAAACAAAAAAATCTGAAGAATGTAATTAAAATCTCTCACACAATCTTACAACCTTTAAAAACTGTATTCAAAATCTCGAACTCTCTTTCCATCAAAAAGTTACAAAATGGCCCCATCTTAACAAAACGGTCACGATTTAACAGTAAGGAATCTGGTCTGGACTTCACTTTTCTTTTAAAATAACGAAAAAGGTCCAAACTAGATACTGAACAGATGAAAAAAAAGAAAAAGCCTACTCGTGTACGGCATTTTCAGGACAGAGTATTTGATTAAGCTGAATAATCTTTCGTGCCAAATAACATCTTTGCGCTATGCGAGATGTTTTCCAGCTGATTTATAAGTCTTTTGATTATTTTAGCTATTTAGTGAACAATTATCGAATAAAAGGCTGTCAAAAAAACAAATATTAAATATTCACCTGATGTAAAACACATGTTCTCATTTTCCCGAAAAGTATCACGCCATAAACGTTAAAAGATAATAGATAATCAGAAATAAATATTCAAATAAACTTAAAAACACAAAAACCTTTAAAAACTGTATTCAAAATCTCTAATTATCTTTCCATCAAAAATTCATAAAATGTTCACATTTTAACAAAATGGTCACAATTTAAAAGTAGGAAATCTGGTCTGGACGTCACTTTTCTTTTAAACGAACAAAAAAGATCCAAAGTAGATACTAAACAGATGAAAAAAAAAACAAAAAGCCTACTCGTGTGCGGCATTTTCAGGACAGTTTTTAGTTAGGCTGAATCTTTCGTGCCAAATAACATCTTTGCGCTATGCGAAAGGTTTTCCAGCGGATTTATAAGTCTTTTGATTTTTTAAAGATATTTAGTGAACAATTTTCGAAGCAAATATCACAATTTAAAGTCTTTGGCTCTTTGTGATTCTTACGCGTTCTTATTAGTTTATGGTTAAAATTCTCAGTTTTTGTCATGTAAATTGGATGGCAACTATACTTAATTTTTGACCCATTACTTTACATGTCATCGCCTTTATTGGTACTTCAGGCTATACTAATTTGGCTTTTATTGATGTTTACGCATTCTTATTAGTATATGGTTAAAATTCTCAGTTTTGTCATAAATTAAATGGAAATACAATTTTTTGACGTATTACTTAACATGTCATCGCCTTTACTGGTACTTCGGGCTACATTAACTTTAAAAATAAAAAAAAACTATTTTAGTATTCCAGCTTTCGATTGTCCAAACTTCATTTGTACTTTTCAATGCAAATTTTTCCGTTTTCCTTTGGCCAGTACCACAATTTTTCTAAAACTTTTTCAGCTAGAATGACTGGCTTTGCAAAATTTCTGCTATTTTGCTTAATAATCGGCATGAAAAAAGTATTTTCTGTCTACAATGCAATCTAAAGACAATTAAGGGCTAGTTCACTCATCAGCGCTAAAGTGAGTTGGATTATGTATCCTTTTCTTGACAATTTTTGAAATATAGACGATATTTCGAAAAGATTTAAATTATTAATTATTGTTTTGAGTTGGAAGAGGAAACTTGAAAGTTTTTTGCTAGTAGAAAAAACATAAACCAACTAAATCTCGGACAATTTGCTCCCCGACGACAGGAGGTGCAAGGGCAGCTTAATTCAGAGGCATCTGAAGCCTATATAATATTTCTGTGTGCAAAAAAATCCCACCAAGGTGTGTTCGAACCCTAGCGTACCAGACTGAAGCATTAAATTCCGTCTATGAGGGCCTTGTGAGAGCTCGTCTTACAATCGATTTTCTTTTGGCATCTGAATCAGAGCAAACTATATCACGCCAAAAAAAAAGTTAAGCGAGCAAAGGTGATCCGAGAAGTTATTATGGCCTAAAGTATGAATAAAGGCAACAAATAATAAAGGCTATTCTAATTCTGTGAAGGCAATTGATTTAAAAAGTCTATTTTAACTTTGAAGTTTTTGTGCGCTAAAGTATCAATACAGTCAACATTGAGGCCAAAAGTACGAAGGAACAGCTGGAAGAAAATCAGCCTTGAAAATGCTGAGTCTAACAGGTTCTGTTAAATTCGTTTTTATTTTTGCTTTCAACTGTTCTGCATCCACTTAGTATCTTTTGCCATAATTCTATAAAACCGCATGTGAACACATTCTTATAAGTTGTTTTTATTTCTGTTTTCCTCTGTTTAGCAGCCATTTCGAATCTGTTTCTATAATTCTATGAAAAGGCCGCATGTGAACAGTCTCTTCTAATTTTGTTTTTCATTTTTATATTGTTAGGTCAACATCCAATTCGGATTTTCTATGATTTGAAGGAATGATGTTCGGGCTAGATTTCTTAGAGCTGGGATGGAACCATTTTTAAGGTATTTTGATGGTAAAATTATTCACAACATACATGAGGTATTAAAATGGATTTTTAAACGTGTCTAATTTTTTATTTTTGAAAAGGAGAGTGTGATGTTCTTTTATACCCACCAATATTCTTTTCCGTCGAAAAAAGACAGCGCCCCAATTGAAATCAAATTACTTGAATTGTAAAGACGGCGATGAGACCAATAACAGCGTGGCGATCGCATCGCGGCTATCAAAAAATAGCTTCCTTCAGATTTTTCGGAGAGTAAAAAAAACCGCAAAAAAATTCCTATCAAACTAAAAAAACGGTCACTGACCAAATCACAAACAATTACAATATTCATGCAACCCTATAAACTATTCGGAAAAGCATAACAGCCAACAAAATATTTGGCAGGGAATTAGTTTTTGAAAACGGACCCGGCAGATTGCCGGAAAATAGCCGCTTGTGGCCTTCCATGAATTGAAACAATTACAGGAATAAGATAAACAGCTCGACCACCAATCCTTTAATGGACCACTGGACTTTTGGGTTATATTCGGACTGTCAATTTTATGACACATACAGTCTATGAGGAAAAAGCCCTAAAAGAGCTTTCTCAAAAATGATATTCAGAATCAAAAACTCAAGACCAATAATCGAGTTTTAGGGCATATAAGTTTGGCACTACTTAGATGCACACTAATAACTAGTAAAGGTTATTAGAGATTTAAAGTTCCATAAGTGAGTTCAGAAGTCATTTTTTGAGCGAGGTAAGTCACGCAAATGACCTAAAACAGAAATGATACGCACACAAATTTTAATTTCAAAGCATTAGAAACTGCTTTTGAAGTCATTGAAAAAGTCAATGAATTCCAAGTCAGGTCGTAAGAATCATCGATAGAGACGACGAATTAAAAAACATAGCAGGACAATTCTAGACGTACAATTCAAAGAATTTTCATTGACTAAACAAAAGACTAGACCTAGTAGACTATGAGTGAACTAAGAAAATCATTCATAAATCAGAAAGAAAAATTACAAACAGAAAATCAAAATTAAAATGCAGCATGTGAACAAAAAACCACAAGCGAAAAAGTGAAAATTGGCTTAAACAAAAAACTAGGCCTAGGATGAAGTATGAATAGATTGAGAAAACCATTAAGAAAAAATTCCGATCCAAAAAATTGAAAACAACAGTTAAAATCAAAGTGAAATTGCCGCATTTGATTAAACAATCACTAGTCAGAAAGCGAATTTTTGTTCAAACACCGTTTTATCAAACCACTTTAAAAATATAGTTAAAAAGCTCACGCGCAAAACAACTCGCTTTTTCGCTCTAGTTCCTGTTTCGGTGTGACCAAAATCACGCAATTGACTTAAAACAAATGATACGCACACAAATTTTAATTGCAAGCATTACAAACTGCTGAAGTCATTGAAAAAGTCAATGAATTCCAAGAAGTCAGGTCGTAAGAATCATCGATGGAGACGACGAATTAAAAAACATAGGACAAATCTAGAAGTACAATTCAAAGAATTTTCATTGACTAAACAAAAGACTAGACCTAGCAGACTATAAGCGAATTGGGAAAATCATTTAAAAAAATCAGAAAAAAAAATTAAAAACAGAAAACGCAGCATGTGAACAAAAAACCACTAGCGAAAAAGTGAAAATTGGTTTAAACCAAAAATTAGGCCTAGAATGAAGTATGAATGGATTGAGAAAAAATTCCGATCCAAAAAATTGAAAACAGTAAAAATCAAAGTGAAATTGCCGCATTTGAACAAACAATCACTAGCCAGAAGGCAAAGTTTTGTTCAAACACCGTTTTCTCAAACCCCTTTAAAATTAGAGTTAAAAAAGCTCACACTTTTTCGCTCTATTTTCTGTTTGGGTGTGACCAAAATCACTACTCCAATTTGACCTCAAAAATCATGAAAATGTGTGAACAGATCTAAACATAGCCGGAAGAAATCCGGAAGCGACTCGAAGCATCAAAATTTAACAGGAAACCCTAATTGCACTGAAGCCATAACCTTTTACATTAGATCATTAACTGATTACAGCCTCAGGTCTGATCTAACAATTGGTGCAATTTAACCCACTGTCACCGAGAGATACAAAATGCAGCAAAATTTTATATTAGTGAAAACGTTTGGAAACGTTAAAAATGTCCGAAATGAGGATGGTCAAATTACTGATCGGCTGAAAAGGCTGACAGTGGTATCAATTGCCCTAAAAAAATTCGTGATTCTAATCTCAACAACATAGCGAAAGCAAACGGCAGATAAATCTTAGAAACTGAGATGAATTCTTCAACAAAAAAATTTTCAAATTTAAAAACCAGAAAACCACCACAATTAGATCTCTAATCACTGCAATTAAGACAAAAACAACATATACTTCTTCCATTATGTATATATTCAAGAGAGCATGATTTCATACTATTTCAAAAATTAAATTAATCATAGAAAAGACATAAGCAACAGAATAATAATCAAAGGCAAAAAATCGTTTAAAAACAATGACAAGGGCCGAAGAAAAATGCAATAAATAGTAATGAGTGAAAAATTTAGAAAAGGTTTTTAAGCAAACTCTCAGTACTGCCTTATGTTGAATGAAATCATTTGCAAACCAAAGAAATGACAAAAATCTAATAAAAAGCTGAAATGATTCAAATTTTCACAACTGAAAAAATCAATATAACGAATATAAATGTAGGTCCTAGGACAAAGCCAGAATGATACAAACGAGAATCTAATGAATATGGGACACCGTAACAAAAGGATTAAATCTTGAATTAAACTTCAAAAAACCAAGAAAAGCGAATACATTTCAACTTCCAGCATTCGAGACAGAAAAGACAATTAGTCATCCGAGACAAAGATCCATCCCCCTGAACAAAACAAAAAAGAAAAAGCAGAATTCAAAAATACAAAACATAACCCACTCACGTCGGGTGAATTGCTCTCAAACGACCTGCGAGCGGTTGCCTTCGTCAACAGCTAGCCACGGTTTAGTGTCCTCAGGGCGATACCTCTTTATCCCGTTTCTGAATACGCAAGTCAAATGAGTCAGACGAAAAATCGGCCAATCGAAAAATTGCATAAAAGACAAACAGGATTAATATATTTGCTACAAATTTCATTTGAGAGCAATTAACAATGGTTTCCTAAAAGTGGCTGTTAGATCATTTATAATAAAAAACATTTTAACTATAACTCTTGATAATAAGGATCAGAGATTGTGACATTGCGCCACATAACCGCAGCTGAAGTGCGGAATCAACAAAGAGAGAGAGAGAGAGAGAGAGAGAGAGAGAGAGAGAGAGAGAGAGATAAAACGTGAACGAGAAAGAGAAGGAAAGGAACCCAAACGAAAGAGAGAAAGAGAGAGAGAGAGAGAGAGAGAGAGAGAGAGAGAGAGGGAGACAGGAATATCTTCCATGATTAAATTCGAAACTGGAACTTTTAGTTTTCTAACGTTGTTTAATAAATAAGTCAAAAAAAAAATTAAAAAGGCAAAATTAAAAAAAGTTTTGAACTACGCAATAAAAAAATCGAAACCATTTTTTGGCTCAAAAGTTCGGTCAAGTAACCTATCTCCGAGACTTGAAAAGTTTCATAGGCCAGTAATGGTCGTTAGACTCAGAAAAAGACAAAAAAATATTTTAAAAAACTTGGAAAAAATTGCAAATTTTAACAAAACCTTGCTTAAATTCAAGACACTAATATCTTAACAATCATTTCCTTGTCTCAAGAGACTATCCAGTATCCCTGTTTTAAGCCTGAAAGAGTCTCACTGGCTCATAAAGATCCATACGCTCGGAACACAAAAATTTGAAAAGTTAAAATTTTTTTACATTAAAACTAAAATTTTAAAGTTTTTAAAGATTACTAAAACTGGAGTCATAAAAAATGTTGATCACAATCACATTCACTCTAGAAATTATGCAGCAGCTTATTGACAAACCTTGGCGGAGGTCCCAGGATCTGTTGCCGGAAAAAAATCAAAAACATGTTGCCGGAAAATCAAAAAATCTGCAAACATTTTTCAAAATTGCTTAAATTCTTGATAATAAAATCTTGAAGAACATTCTATTACATCTATAAGTTTGCAGTAACATACTATCAAGTCCTAGAGGAAATTCCGTGGCCCTTGAGGCTAGAAAAACCTAAGAAATGACAAAACTTAAAAAAACTTCAAAAAAATTGCAAGTTTTAAAAAAAATTGCTACAACTTGACATTAAAAAGTTGAAAATTAATCCATGGACACCAAAATTTTTCCAAAAACTTATTATCAAACCCTAACGGAGGCTTTTTGATCCTTGAAGCTCAAAAAATCTGCATAATAACTAAATCTTAAAAAATTGGATAAAAAATGGCAAAAAATATCAAAAATCTGCTAAAACTCGTGATATTAAAACATTGTCAGACATTCCATTTAATCTAAACACTATTCACAAACCTATTTTCAAACCATAGAGGAGGTTTCTTGGATCTTAAGGCGGAAAAATCTAAAAACTGTCAAAAAAATTTCAAAAAAAAACTTGAAAAAAAGCAAGTTTTATCAAAAAATTGCTAAAATTTGTGACATAAAAAGTTGAAAAACTATTCCATTATCTTTAAAAATTTGTTAGCAACTTATTATCAAACCCCATAGGATGTTTTCTGGCCCTTGGGTCTGTAAAGACCTGAATAAGGAAAAAAAGTCAAAAAAATTGAAAAAAAATTGCACCTTCTGTCAAAAAAAATTGCTAAAATTCGTGATGGTAAAAAGTTGATACCATAACATTACCACTAGAAACTACGCAGTAACTTATTTTTAAAACCTAAAGCAGGTTCTTTGACACCTAGGGCTGATAAAAATCAAAACAAAAATTTTCAAAAAGCTTGAAAAAAATTGCAAAATGATATAAACTTGCGTTTTAGCAAGCGTTTGTTCGTCCGTAGCTAGCCCCGGGAGGGGTGGGGGGGCACCCGGGGCTGATGGGGGGGCAACACTTTGGTGGGGGTGGGGCAACAGCGCGGTGGGGGGCAAGGAGGGGCGTCAACAGTGGGGTCAACCTCTAAGAACCGCCATTCACACCATAAGTATAAGTATGAGTCTCCAAAACAGTTTGAGCTGAAACAGAGCTGAAAGGCTTTAAGAGCAAATAACGCCCGCTGAGCGCTACCTGTTTATCTCGTTTTTGAGGACGAAAAGTCAAAAGCGTCAGACGAAAAGTCGGTCAAGCGAAAAATCTCATAAAAAAGAGCGACAGGACAAATATAATTGCTACAAACTTCGTTTGAGAGCAATTAAACAATAAAAACGATTTGCAAAATAAAATGTTCAATAAATTTATGGGACTGCACTTATGAAAAAAATGTAGCTGTTTCTCAAAAACTTAACGCCAAAAAATGATTGCCAAAAAATGATTTTTACTGAAACGAAATTAAAGTCCTTGATGTTGCACAGAAAGACTAATTCTAGTAATTAAAATCAAAATACAAAAAACAGAAAAATTGGAAAAAACTACCAAAATCCGATTAGCATATGTACAATTTTATAAAAACAAAATTAAATCCAGGTAGAAAGAGGCGTTGATTATAAATTGTCAAAGGGAAGTTGCTACATTAACTGATTTTTGACAAAAAAGACGGCTGAAAGATCCAAAAATGAAGATATTACTAGAAAAAGCCAAAAAATAACTAAAAAATCAAGAAATATGTTCCAATTTTGAACTTCAAACGCATTTTTAGGCTCTGGAAAACACTGGTATTAATTTACGAGGTTTACCATTTTGATACAGCATCGAATAAAAATGATTACAACAAAAAACCATATTACAAGCAAAAAACTGGGCCACTTACACGAAAAAACGGTTATCTATATGTTCCATTCAGTCAAAAACTAATTTTCAAAGTCAAAAAGTCATTCACTAAACGCAGCGCAAAAAACTTCTCTCGCTCAGAAAAATTTAGTTCACAAGGCAATTCCACTCACTTTCGCTTTTAGGTCAAAACATCGTCTGAACGAATAGTACTTCCGGTAAAAAAAACCTTAAGAAAACCAATACTCCTCTTCGAGTCGTAAAAAATAGACAGCGCCCCAATGCAATTCAAATTCTTTGAATTGTAAAAAAAACCACGATGTCCCCAATAATAGCCGCTATCGCTTCGCGGCTTTTAAAAACAACCGATCACAAAATCTCTGTATGCGTAGTAGAAAACTACATAAAAACCTTTATACTCAGATATGAGTACAAAGTTACCATGAAAGTAATTTCACATGACAACACGGCTTTCATATGTTCACAATTGCTTCTTTAACTCTCCCAGATTTTGCGAGGGTTATCAGAGCATCTATCAACTTACAGAGATCCTGGTTTAGTTTGGCCATTTTTGGGAGAGCCTCCATTATCTCGGATTTGTTGAGTCCAGCCAGTACAGGAATGAGGAACCTCACATCAGCTGACTCCTGGTAGAGAGCCTTCACATGTGACATCAGTGTTGGAGATATCTGCCCACTTCCACCAACAACCCCATTCTAAAAAATCAGCTGTTACTTTCAAAAATGTCAAAGATATTTAAGGATATAGATTGACAATTCGCCTTTAAGAGTTTAACATACTTTTCACTGGCCCGAAAAAATTAGCTATCAATAATCGGGATAACTGATTTCAAACTACGATCATAGTCCAAAGGGGAAAAACTGACTTACATATCAAAAACCGATTTAAAAAATCGAGTTTTCAATCCGAGATTTATAAGGGTCAAGAAACGACGTGTAACTGTCTGAAAATAGTCACAGGATAGAAAAATAGCCAAAATTGCCATACAATAGCCGCAATAGCTTTGTGGATCTGCAGTTTAAAAAAAGATAAAAACACACCAGGTAGATTGCGGGAAAAATAGCCGCCATTGCTTCAATTTTTGTGAAATTATCGTTCAGTGCCAATTATTTTGACCTCATTCTGTAGTTAGACATACTCCTGTCTCTTAATGAGGGGATACAGGGGGTAGCATCAATACCAATAAAATCGTCTTAATACCATTTTCAAGAACCGGCCATCTAAAATTTGGCTTAATAGGTTTATCACATTTCTCTTCTTAAATTTCTTTTTATGACTCCTTTCACTTAAGATTGCTTTACTGGGCAACTATTGCTTAAAAAAGCACTCGCAGCAGAGTGCGCGCCGACAAATATTAGCCTAGACAAACCAAAAAGATATCACGCAAGAATGCTCAACAATCTTTAACTTACGGCAAAGCGAATTAGTATTTCATTTGCCTCAACAAAACAGAAAAAGTCTCGAAATACGATCAAAAATTTTTCGGCAACAGCAAACTATGAAAGTCAACAAAGCACAGGATTCTATATGAGCATAAAAAATCCAAAAGGCAATTCCCTTTCAACTACTTTTTTTTTTAAAAAAAATAGTTTCATAAAAACCAAAAAGAACGTCAAACAAACAGTGACACTAAGCATTTACAAAACAACTGACTTATGGAAATAAATAGCAGACAAAGCAAAGTGCGCAAAACTAAGAAATTTAGCGAAAATCAGTGTCGTCCGAAAAAAAATAAAGAAACAACAAATATACAATCCCAGCAAAACAAAAAACTTAAAAAGTCAAAAACCAAACATTAGAGGTTCCACTAGATGAAGACGGGAGAAAAAACAACGCGAAAGGCAGGTGAATCAAAATTTCTGCAAAACCCTTTTAAAATCAAATGATATCTAAAAGTCAATGAAAGCAATAGCAACAAACTGAAGCCGCTAAAATAAAAACAAGTACTCCACAACAAAAGACCAATAGGACTAGTTATCTTTGACAGTAAGCGATAAGGCAACAAGAAAACCATCATAAAGGGGCAGGACTATAATATCCACAAAACAGATTTGTTTAAAGTAATAAAAACGACTACTTTGAACTCAAACAAATAATTATATTCATTGCTGGGTCATTAGCAACCTATGACGATTGTGCACAATGGGACTAAAATCTGAGACAAAAACAAACAATAAAAAGTGAGCAAAACGCAAGCTTAAAACAAAACAGATTATTTGGGCTTCCTTAGAAACCGGTGATTACTCCGAACATTTTGTCAAATTCATTGATGTGAAAAAATAGTTCAACAAACGCAGAAAGAATTAAGCAACAAACATTGCCGACAGAGTGCCAGAAAGTAGCCGCAGTTGACGCGCTCGATGTACATAGGGATTGAAACAGAAAAAGGAAAAAAGAGGAGACAAAATGACTGAATTTTGATTTTTTTCAGTGTCAAAAAAAGTTCAAATTTGGCGTGCAATTTCAGTTGGATTCTAAAACTTTGCCTAATTCAGCTTCTAAACTGAAAGCTAATAAGCTTAATACCATTAACAGCTAGCAAACACTCTAATTAACTTTGATAACCTAATTCTCTATGACTGAATGACCGGGCTTTATCGGTTTATCCCGTCTTTTGATTTTGATCTTTTAACTTTGACAGTATTCACCACAATGCGTAATTAAATGCCTGGAAGGATTCACAATCCATTCAGTTGAAACAGTGAGTGAAGTAAGTCAGAGGTCAAACCTGAAAACCGTGACTTATGTAAAACGAGATGTGATCAAAAGGTAAAGCGAATTCAAAAAGGAGAGCGCCCAAATAATAGCCGTTGAGGCTCACGGCGGCTATTAAAAAAAGATAGACATTGTTTCTAAGTGACAGAAGTGTTCTACTTTGGTTGCAATTTAAGCAAGATTTTAAAATTGCGTATATTTCAACTTCTAAACTGAAGGCTATTAATCTTAATACCAATTACTCGCTCTATAGAACTTGTGTAACCTAATACACTATGAATTAATGAACAGGCTTTATCAGTTAATATGGTTTCTATTGATTTTGCACTTTTGACATTGAAGGGTATTTACTAGATTGTAATTCAATGAGTGAAAGAATTTTAAAATTCATTCACTTGAAAGAAATTTAAAATAATTTAAAATTAATTGACTTGTAGCAGTGAGTAAGGTAAGTCAGGTGACAGCCGTAAAAATTGTGAAATAAGTATAGCGAAGAAAAATTAAAAGCAGTAGGACAGATCCTGAATTATAATCCAAAGGATTGAATTAACAACGGACCCAATAATTTCCATTTAAAGAGCAAGCTCAAAACAAGAGATACAAACGCCCTTGACCCTATATGCAACGCCCTTGACTTTGAAACGCCCTTGACCCTAAGATTAGCAAAACTTTGACTCTAAGAATCCTGAGAATGCGTACATGAAACTTCAACATTGGGAATCAATGACAAAAATTAGAAGCAAAAACTGAAGAAATTGAGAGCAATCAGAACTCATGCGACTAAGTATGTCCGATTATTCATTAGCAACCCAGGAAACCTGTCATTATTGAGACTAAATGATAAGACTAAAAAACGAACAAATTCCGCGAAAAATCACCACTCAACTAATAATTACAAACAAATATAAAGTAACGGAAAACTATTTCGAAAAACTTAATCCACATTAACAGCCGATGAGATCTGTCATTAATGATCTTGGTTGATAATACAGAAAAAAAATAATACAAAAACTAGCATACTGCATTTTTTTGAAAACATACTGCGTACAAGTCATAAAAAGCTAAAGCAATGAACCGAAACGATTGTTTCGATTAATTTAGGCATTCTTAGCAACGACACGACCTCTCAATAATGAGACTAAGAGCTGACAAGAATGTTAACAAAATCGCTCAAAACTCAAAAATTTTATAATGTTTCCTGAAACCAATTACCCAAAAGTCATAGAGAGCATTAGCCTTGAAGTGAAACAGAGATATTAATTAGAGAAAACCTTTTTAGCAACCGATGTAACCTGTTCTTAAGGATATTAAATCATAACACAACTAAAACTACAGCAAATGCTTTCAAAACTGAAAAATCAAAACAAAACTGAGCACAAACAGTGTCAAAGTCGAAAAAACAACTAGCCATAAACTCAGACAATTAATTGGGTTCATTTATGCCTAATTAGCAACCAATGAGACGTGTCAAAAATGATATAAAAGTAAGATAACAGAACTTATTAAAAACTGAGCAAAAATCAAATATTCACTAAAATTTTATGGCAATAAAAGAGTCAAAGTCATAAAAAGCAATAACTAGAGGCTGATGAAATCAAGTCAATGCAAATCGGCACAATTAGAACTTATGTTTATTTTTTGATAGTAATCAAGAAAATGAAAACAAAACTAAAATTGCCGAATTAGAAAAATTGCTTCCGAAAAGCAAAATTCGTTCAAATACCAATTTTTTAAATCAACTTTAGTACTTTGAAACAAAAATCACGTCTCAAACTTGCTGGCTTTTTCACCCCCTTAAAAAGTCCAACTTGATTGAAATCACCACTCAATTTGACTTCTAACAGACGTGAAAAAAGCGACAAATGAACAATCTTAAAAAAAGTCAGCACACCAATACAATCCCAATACTTTGAATTTTAATATATAGCAGGCCAGTCTTAAGTCATAATTAGAAGCTTCTATAATGCCTCCTTAGAGAGCCACTGAGACCTGCCAGTCAAGTGACTAAGAAACAGGACAAAAATGAACAACAAAAACGGTCAAAACAAAAATCACTGATATTTCATTAACATTGCCGGCATATTGCCGGAAAACAGCCGCCGTTGACGCGCTTGAAGCACATCGGGATTGCGACAGAAAAAGAACAAAAAAGAAGAGATAAATTGACCGAATTAACTTCTGTTTTTTTTATCAGTGTCAAGAAGTCTTCTAATTTGGCGTGCAGTTTCAGTTGGATTCTGAAACTATACCTAATTCAGCTTCTAAACTGAAAGCTAAACATAACCGACTAATCGTCGGAAGAATTGCTCTCAAACGACTAGTGGGAGCTCTAATCAACTGCAGCCTGCTTCACTCGGGAGGAGTGGGTAGGGGAGCCTAAAGGGGACTAAAAAGTTCAATAGTGGGCTTCAAATAACCACATTAGAGGTTAACATATACCACTATTAAGATTTAAAGTAAAAAATGACAAGAGTTTCGGCGCACTTTTCATTTGACTTTTAGTATTAAACTGCTGCCAATTGACTTCAGCTGCTTGAAATTGTGATTGAGAGAGAATTTTAGATCACGAGAAACGCAAAAAATCAAGGGCGTAAAAGTCACTCGAAAAGCCAAAATCGTCAAGCGGAAATTTTGCATAAAAAAGACACACACGTTTACAATAAATGCTATTAACTTCGTTCAAGAGCAATTAATAAACCAAATACCGATATCAGCTATCAAACACTCTAATGAACTTTTATAACCCAATTCTCAATGACTTAATGAATGGGCTTTATCGGTTTACCCGTCTCCATTAATTTTGATTTTTTGACCAAGACCGTATTCACTATATTGCGTAACTCCATGTATGAAAGAATTTAAAATCCATTCAGTTGAAACATTGATTGAGGTAAGTCAGAAGTCAAACGTGAAAATAGCGACTTATGTAAAACGAAAAACGTGATCAAAAGGTAAAGCGAACAAAAAAAGGAGAGCGCCTAAATATTAGCCGTTTGAGAGGCTGACGGCGGCTATTAAAAAGAAACACTGTCTAAGTCATATGAACCATTAAGAGCTTTAGGATGAATTAAATAAATCAAAGGATCCATCATTATCCAACTAAAATTACCACCCGTGACAAAAACAGCGCACAAAAAAGTCCGAAGCTTTTGGATTGTACAGAAATAGATAGGTCGGCTATATCCGGCTGAGAAAATGAGGGCGGCTATTCATAAACAACAGACCTAAAAGAAAATTTCTCTTCTTTCTATTAATTGCAGATGTATACTTTAATAAAGAATCTACAACTTATTGCTGCTTCAATTAATAGCTCTAAAATAACCTTCAATTAGAGTAATACATAGTCGGTCGATCGTATCTCCATGACAATTAAAGAAAAGTAATTTTGAAAGTGAGGCGCAATCCACGTGTGCGCACACTTAATCACGCAAAAATTCCGACTAGGGAGGGGTTCGAACCCGCAACCTCTCGGAGTAGATCCGGGGACATTAACCACTACACTATAACGGAAAAGTACGATGATCGCTCACAGTCAGTTTTATTTCAGCAACAGACTAAATTTCTGGATGCTCGCAATTCAAATCGCTAAAAAAATCGCAGTCAAGCATGAGAAAACCACTCAAGAAGTGAAATTGAAAAAAAAATGTTCCGGAAGAAAACGGCCAAACAAAAATTTTCATAAAAAAGACATGTTTACATTAATTGCTTCAATTTTGTTGGAGGGCAATTTTAAAAAATCACGTCACGCACGCATTTCAGCCAAAATTGCATGAATGAATGAACAAAAGGCATATTGAAGTGATCGTGACATCATATGATTGTAACAAAAATCTTGACAAAAAAACCAAGACAAGGCCAATAACCAAGAGAATACTATTGCTTTGCGGCTTTCAAAAACAAATACCTGATTTAAAGAAGAGGAGCTGACAGATGTGTCTTTAGGCTCAGTAAGCACATGTAGAATTCGTATCAGGAGAGTTTCACAACCCTTGGGACAAGACTGCAACAGACGGTGGATATCTGCCGACTCTTGACCCATACTGTGGACTGGAGCCTCCATTATTCGTAGAAGAGTCCTGACAAACAAAAATCACTGCGTTACCAAAACTGCTTTCAACTCTTGGCTAACTGATCAAGTCATACTGTTACTGAAAAAAGGGGTTGCATTAAATATAGAGATAGATCCCGCAGTTGTTCCTCTGCAGGTATCAATCACTTTTCAATAAATTCTCATCGCCATCCTATTAGTTTGTGTAATTAAAAATATATATACTAACTGATTTCAAGACATATTTGAGCTCTAAAGCGGCAGAGGAACCAGTGGTCTTTTTTTCCTTTTTTGATTTTTCTGACTTTTCTTTGATTCATCGACACAGCTACTGAGTTGTTCGCATAACAATCACGTCAATGTCGATCGGCTACTCAGATGACGTATCCTAATGTATTTGATACAATAAAAGATTACCTCTTGACATCGTTGGAGCACTGGGAGTAGTTGGTGGCAATTGGTAAGAGAAGTGAATGATTGAGTGGAAGAAGACCCAAGTAGAGGAACAGACACTGTTTGATCGCATCATCTGTCCATGTGGAGTAAGGCCTGCCAGACTTGTCCAGCAGGTCATACGGGGGACTCCCCTCCATCACGCTCTCCATTCTCATCTATCGCATATTACAAAAAAATCTAGACAGCTTTTTATTGAGCAGAGTAAATTTTGGAACTCTGAACTTTCGACCGTTTCAGAAGGAGATAAACAATCAATTGAGGCAACTGTGTGAATTAAACTCGGATCTTAAAAGTACCAAACAATCTCGCAATTGCAAGAAATTGCGGGTTTCATTTGATAATTTTTAACCCCCTGCATTGGTTTATCTGCATATAGGATAGTTTAAAATTCATTCGAATTCTCTTAAGTTTTGAACAATTCATTCTAAAAAGTTCGTGACCCCATTCTTTCGATTGACTGGCAATTTTTTAAGATATTGTGGTTAAAATTAAAAGATCTTGACTTCAAAACCTAATAGCTGAGAATTGCAGTCAAGGATAACACTGCTCGAAAGCCAGAATAAGATCAACCCTTAAGAATGGTTGAAAAACAAGGCAATTAAAGCCTAAGCAACAATTCATGTATTGAAAAACATGTCTAGCAGGTATTTTGCGAACAAAGATATCGGATCACAAAATCTTTCTGTATGCCGAGTAAGATGAAACTCGAAAAGCCAGAAGTCAAATGTGAAAATCGTGACTTATGAAAAACGAAAAACGTGATAGAAGGTACAGCGAATTAAAAAAACATAACAGGACAAGTCGACGTACAATTCAAAGAATTTCATTGACTAAACAGAAAACTAGACCAAGAACGGACTATGAATGGATTGTGAAAGCCATTTAGAAAAAAATTCGATCCAAAAAATCGAAAAAACGGTAAACATCAAAGTGAAATTGAGGCATGTGAACAAAAAAAACCACTAGCGAGAAAGCTAATTTTGGTTCAAACGCCGTTTTCTCACTCTATTTTAAATTTGAAGAGAAAAAATTATATGCCGCAAAACCACTCGCTTTTCCGCTCCACTTCCTGTTTCGGCGTGACCAAAATCACTACTCCAAATTGACTTCAAAAATCATGAAAATGTGTGAACAGATCTTTAAAAAAAAGACAGCGCCCCAAAACAATTCAAATCCTTTGAATTGTAAAAACAGGACAAATCCTGATATACAATTCCAAGAATTTTTTATAGACTAAATTAAAACTACACCTAGAATTGACAATCGTTGGATTAGGAAAACCATTTAGAATAAAAGAGATCGAAAAAAAAAACAGTCAAAATCTGTGTTAAAACGCCGGTGTGAACAAAAACCACCAGCGAGAAAACAAAATTTTCTTCACACCATTTTCTTACTCGTTTTATGCCGCAAAAACACTCGCTTTTTGCTCCACTTACTGTTTCAGCGTGACCCAAATTATCACTCGTCCAATGACTTCAAAGTCATGAAAATGTGTGAACAGGTCAAAAAAAACATAGCCGGCCAAATTCCGGAAACGAATAGAAGTCGCATCCTCCGAAAGAACTGGCTTTTCAAAGAGCTAACATCTCCATGCAGAACGCAACAAAGCAGAGAAAACAACAGTGTTAAGTCAAACAAAAGAATTGCCAGAGAAAATTAACATGAAAAATTCGGAAAATTCAATTCATTTTCCATTTAGTAACATAGCCGGAAAACTGCCACAGAATAGCCATCATTGACGCATTTGATGCATATCTGTATTGAAACAAAAAGAAAAAAAGAAGCAGAATCTAACCGAACTTTTATTTTTTCATTGTCAAAAGTGTTCTTCCGCGTGCAGTTCGTTAGATTCTAAAACTATACCTATTTCAGCTTCTAAACTGAAAGCTGATAAGCTTAAAACTAAGATCAGCTAGCAAACAATGAACTTTTATCACCTAATGCTCCAAGACTTAATGACCGGGCTTTATCGGCTTCCCGTTTCGTTGATTTTGCTCTTTTGTCATTGACCAGATTCACTACGTTGCGTAATTCAATGGTTGAAAAATCAAAAATAAATTTAGTTGAAACAGTGGTTGAGATGAGTCACGAGTCAAACGTGAAAGTCGTGTTTTTTGTTAAACAAAAAACGTGATCAAAAGATAAAGCGAATCAAAAGAAAGAAGAGCGCTAAAAATAATACCCGTGTAAAAGCTCGCGAGGAAGAGGACAGAAAAAATACATGAACAAAAAGGCTAGTTCTTGGTTTTTGCAAGTTGAAATCAAATTGAAAAAAATGGAGTATAACAACAGTTACATTTCTTATTTGGCATAAAATTATATAGCTATGCTCTTGTATAGATTAAATAGACAAATAGTTCAAAGATTGGAAACAATCAAATAGTTTGGAAATTGTCGAAAAAAAATTCAAAATTGCACTTATAAAAGACATCTGCAGAACTTCAAAAATTGAACGCAATAAAATTATTTAATTATGAGTAAAAGAAAATTAAGATACCTGACAATGTACGCAAAAACTTTCTAGTGATAAATTCCAAAAACAGAAAAATTGGACAAAATCTGTCAAAATCGGGCAATCATGTGTACAATTCTATAATACAAAAAGACCTCACATTATAAAGACGCATTCAATGCATGAAATATCAAAGGTAAATTACCACTTGCACTCATTTTTCTATTTGAAAAATCCGCTTTATGGTCCAAAAATGATTATATTAATTTTTAATAAGCCAAAAGTGAATAAAAAATTAGGAAATATGTGCTTTAAAACGCATTTTTAGGCCCTAAAACACTATGGTATCAATTTCAGAGGTTCACATACTAGTACAGCATATATTAAGAATCACCTCAACAAAAATTAAATTATTAGCAAAAAATTGGGCCAACTGGACGAAAAACGGCTAAAAATAGTTATCCATATGCGGCATTCTAAAAACACTTTTCAAAGTTGAAAAGTCATTCATTGATCCAAGCGCATGATCGAAAAACTTCTCTCGCTCAGAAACAATTAGTTCACACGGCAATTTTACTCTTTCGTTTTTAGGTCAAAGCGCCCTCTGAACGAATAGTACTTCCGGTTAAAAAAATCTTAAGAAAACCAATACTCATCTTCGAGTCGTAAACAAGACAGCGCCCCAATACAATTCAACTTCATTGAATTGTAAAAAAGAAGAGCGCCTAAAATAGCCCTTGAGCGGCTGACGGTGGCTATTAATAAAATATAAACGATGTTGCGAATGAACGAAAGATTGTCGCGAAAGTTTTTCCTTACGACACCTAGAGTTGGAAAAACCGCAACGTAGAGCGCATGACTCAAGTACGCTATTGCCGGAATAATTGATGCTGAATCTAATTTTAATCGTCAAAAATATTTAAATTTGAGAATGCGAAATGCACTGCTAATTGAAAAGTATCTTCGCGCTTCATGTCATCATAACCACAGATCACTTTTCGCGTGAAGAAAACTTGAGTTCATTCGCAATGTCAAACTCTCCTTATAAAACTTACTAGTCAGGTCATAAAATAGATGTTCTACAAAAGTTACTGTGTAACAACTCAAACATAACCGGAAACCGTCTAACAAATTGCCCTGATTTCGAGGAGAATCATTTTCTCGGTGGCAGTAGCTATCAAGGAAACTCTAGAGAACAGACATTAGATGAAAAATTAATGAAAACTATATTTATGAGCATCCACATCATTAGAGGGAAGATCTGAATTACAAGCATTTTCAAAGCTTACAAAATGTATCAAAATCATTTTCACACATGTATTTTTCCCCCATGTGTTCACAACGAAAACTGTAGGCAAAACAATGAAGCTAGGCATTATTGAAGAACTACAAAATGGCAACTATAGCTAAAATGATCGATATTGTCAAACCCAGTGAAAACTAAAACCTGATCAGGCTAACAAATCCCCTCTAAAAATGAATAAGCTCGATTCACTCAGAGGCCTAGAAAGGAGACACGAACTTCTAAGAGTAGGAACTTACATTGTAAGAAATAAACCTGGATCAATCTCAGGGATAAGACAATAATATTACTGATTTAAAATAAATGACTCAAGAATATTAGAACATGCTGAAATTTTAAAAACCAGCAACTAGAAAACCAAGACAAAGTCAAATGAATTCTGAGCTAAACGATTTCAAGAACTTTGGGAAAAATTATTCTTCACTTAGTCAATTATAGTTACTTGAAAGAAGCGAAAACCAAACATACCCGTCAAATTTCCTGAAAATAGCCGCCGTTGCTTACCTTAAACACATTGGGATTGAAAGAAAAGAAAACAATGAAAAAATGATATTTGTAAAAAAAAACAAAGTGCGATCTATTTTGAAGTCATTTCGTAGTTGAACATGCTCCCCTTTCTTAGTGACAGGATATACGCGCTAGTATCAACACCAATAAGCATTAGAGATGGTAACTAAGACTTATAAGAACAAAGTTCAAGTAACTGGCATGTAAAAGTGAGAAAAGCACTTTGAGAAGAAGGAGATGAGTGAAACTAGCCAAGAGAAGTCAAAAACATTTCAAAGAGTCGAAAAAGAGGCAAAACGAGGTAAGAACAATTTTTGTTCGACGTTGTACAACAAATAGCAGAACCAGTCCTGGTTTAGCAACCGAAGCCAACGAAAAACAAAATCAGCCTCCTTAAAAGCATAAAAGCACAGCTTTCGATAACAAACAAAACAAATACCAAGACGTCCACGAAAGTAAACAAAACAAAACAAAAATTGATAAATCAACTCACTAAAATTTTTTTAACAAAATTAGTGTCATCGAAGTTATTATTCCCAACGCCGTCAAAAACATTCACAATGGGCTTTTAGACAGCAAAAACCAACTTTGTAGACAGCCACTGCAGAAAAAATAAAAGATTAACACAAACATCTGGCAAAAAATGAGTTTTACGAATATCATCCAAAGTATGTGGCATCAATGTCAAAAAAACATACACAACAAAAACATGAATTCAATTTTTCGATATCTAGAACACTGTCAACCAATAGAAATATATCAACTTTAAGGTTGAAAATCGGGGGGACACGCAACAAAAGCAGGAAACAATCAAAAGTTCAAAAATAGTCGCAAATAAATGGTGTCAGAGCCAGTTAAATTATTAGCTATAAACCTAAACCATTATACAGATCCAATTATACCTAAATGGAGAGCAAAAAATACCATCATCATTGAGACTACCCGACAGGTTAACAAAAACAATAACAAAACCGGTCATAATAATTTTTGAAAACAAACTGAGTCAAAGTCGTGAAAACCTGCGGCATTAATTCAAAACAGTGGGTGAACTTCAGTTAGCCCAACACAAATCCGAGGAGAAATTTGATGAAAGAATTAATTGACAAAGCAACAAAAACACTACAAAAAGGGAGAAAAAAACAAATATTTTTCTAAAGCAAATGGTGTCAAAGTAGCAAAAACAGTTTGCTATGACAAAAACTATTAAACAGATCAAAATCGGACTCAAAAAGGATCCACTTACAACTGTCCATAATGAGCTAAGAGACAAAAAACTTAAGGGAAATATCCAAGAAAATGCTAATATTTTTTAAAAAACAGCTAGTGCCAATGGTGTCAAAACCAATAATTTGAACTAAAAACAGTAAACTATTTAAAAGAACCCTCAAAAGAGGCTGTGCGAACTATCATTGGCGAGACTTAATATTGAAAAAACAAAAAGATCGACAAAAATAGGCAACATCGGAACAAAAACCATTAGAAGCTTTTTGAGGGGTTTAAACAAGTGCAATTAGGCATCATTCGAAGAAAAATACCGCCTTTTAAAAGTATTCGTTTAGAAAAGGCAAAAAAACCTTCAGTGAAAACCGAAGTTAAATTACCGCACCCTCACTTCAACAGTTAAAAAGCCATTCTCTCACTTCACTTTCAAAAGCAGTTTAAAAGAATCACGCCTTATAACCAATCGATTTTCACTCCTTCTACCACTCTAATTTGACTTCTCATTGACAAGAAAAGACGAATAAAAGTGTAAACAGATCTTAAAAAGACAGCACAACAAAACAATTCAAACAAAAAAATAGGAGCGCAATAATACCAGCTGAAAAAATAAGTGCGACTATTAAAGGAATACCCAATTTTATATTTTAAAAAAAGATTATGGAAACATAGCTAACAGATTGCCAAAAATAGCCGCAATAGCTTTGTAGATCTGCAGTCTCAAAAAGATAAAAGAAACAGAGCAAAAAAGACTTTACTAAATGCAGAGATGTAATATTAAGGTTAAGAATCTGTTTAACTTATTGCTGCTTCTATTAGCTGCCCTTATTGCTGCTTCTATTAGCTGCCCATCAATACCCTTCATTTAGAGTGACACACACTCACTTGATCTTATCTCATTCAATTAAAGAAAAAAAGTCAATTTCAGAGCCTTAAAGTCATTTCTGAGTCAGTTAAGTCAAGTGTGACCAAAAAAATAATCGCCCGAATGAAAAAAACACTCGCCATCAGGAGTGAAAAATGCCGAAACGTACGCAATTCGGTTGAAATTGCATGAACGAATAAACAAAAAGCAGATATGTGACGTCATATGGTCGTAGCAAAAATCCTGTTGACGAAATAAAGAAAACAAGAGAAGGCCAATAATAACCTCAGCTATCACTTTGCGGCTATTAAAAACTACCAAAGAAACTCGTTCAGCATTAGGTCATGAACGGCCTGAACAAATAGGCGAGGTTTAAAAATTAAACAAACTGACTAACTTCGGACAAATTGCTCTCGAACAACAGGCAGAGCAATTAAATTCAGGGTCTGTTTTATAGGTGCGAAAAATTCCGTCCAATGTGTGATTCGAAATCAGGACCTCGCAGTACTCGACAGAACAATTAACCGCTCGGCTACTAGGACTTTGTCTCTTTGGATTAAAGGAAAGAAAAGTCAATTTCAGAGTGAGAAGTAATTTTTGAGAGTGGGGTAAGTCACGAGTGACCCAAAAACTTAACTAAGCAAATGGACATAAAAACACTCTCCGCTGCGAGTGAAGCATGACCTCATGCACGCAATTCAGTTGAAGTTGCAAAAACGAATGAACAAAAAGCAGATTTGAATTTAATTGTGACGTCATATCGTGGTAACGAAATTTAAAAAAAACTAGCAGGCTTGTTATAGCACATTCGCGATCTCACTTCCTCCCACTCACAGATGAAGACAAATTTTTGTTTTCAAACTAAAGTGATATAAAACTGAACAAATCATTTTTTGCCAGGAACTAGTTTGCAAATTAACTCAACCCAAAATTAGAAAAAATTCTGAAAGTACTTTAGATAAACGCCATAATTTATTATGCCTGGCATTTTTGCTTTTATAAATTGCATACTTTATCAACATAAAAAAAAAATATTTGCCGAAAGGCGCTCGTCCTGCTCCGTCAAAAATTTGAAGACCAGCAGGGACGAAAAAAATCGGAAACCATTTGAAAGCTGTTAAAATCTCGTTCACGGACAGATTCCAGGAGGCCGATTAGCCAACAAATTTACGACACTGTTAAGGGAGCCAAACAATTGTTAAATTCAAAAGATTGACATAGCTGGAGATTGCCGGAAAATAGCCGCAATAGCTTCGTAGATATGCAGTCAAAAAAGAAAAAAGAACAAAAAAAATTTCTTTTCATTAAGGGCTGAGATGCTAAATTTTGATGAAGAATCTGAAAAACTTATTGCTGTTTCTATTAGCGAGTTTCAAATACCCTTCGATTAGAGTGACAAGCACTGACTTGATCTTGTTTCAAACTTTGCTGAAGAGCAATTTTAAAATATAGCTGTCAGATTGCCAGAAAATAGCTGCAATAGCTTCGTAGATCTACATTGCCAAAAAGATAAAATAAAGACCAAAAAATTCTTTATTCAATGCTGAGATGTTATATTTTAATAACGAGTCTGCTTAGGTTATTGCTGCTTCTATTAGCTGTTCGCAAATAACTTTCAATTAGAGTGATATACACTCACTTGACCTTATCTCTTTGAATTAAACTGAAGAAAAGTCAATTTAAGAGAGGAAGTCATTTTTGAGTGAGGTAAGTCACGTGTAACCAAAATTTTAATCACAAGAATGAACGAAAAACTCGCTCCACGTAGAGTGAAAAATGACGTGACGTCACACACGCACTTCAGTTCAAATTGCATGAATGAATGAACAAAAAGCAGATTTCAAGTGGTTGTGACGTAATATGTTCGCACCAAAAATTTTGACGGCGAAATAAAAAAACACATAGGGCAAGTTCTGACGTACAATTCACAGAATGTTCATTGATTAAACAAAAAACTGGAACTAGAACGGAATATGAGTGAATTGAAAAAAATCAGATAAAAAAGAAAATCAATGTCAAGAAATGGACACAACTCATACAAAAAACTAGGTCTAGAGCGAGCTATGAATGAATTGGGAAAACCATTTAGAAAGAAAAAATCCGATCCAAAAAACCGAAAAAACAGTAAAAATCAAAGTAAAATTGCCACATTTGAACGAAAAAAACCACTAGAGAGAAAGCAAATTTTTGTTCGAACACCGTTTTCTCACTCTACATATAAATTCGAGCAAAACTAATTCACGCCGCAAAATCACTCGCTTTTTCAAACCAATTCCTGTTTCGGCGTGATTAAAATCACTACTCCAACTTGACTTCAAAAATCATGACAAAACGTCAACAGATCTAAAAAAAGATAGCAGGAAAAATTCCGGAAATAACTCGAAGGACAAAACATAACTAAATAACTAACATAAAGCTTTATCTACTGAGTGACCACAATAAATAACATGATGCTTATCCTACTGACTAATACTAATCACTTTAAAACAAGAAAACGAAAAAGAACAATGAAGAAGTATCTGACCAGAAAAGACGATAGTGAAAAGATTTCACATTGAATTGCAAGTTTTAAAAAAAGAACATTTGGCGAAAACCCTAGCGATACGTTTAGTTTTAATTCTTTCAACCACTGCAAACTGAGAGAACAAACAAACACAAAAATTTCAAGTCGAGAAAACGGAAATAAGGCAATGAAGAACAAAACCGAAAATATTCTCTGTAAATTTGCAGAATTTAGCCACAAACTATGGATCAATTGCCATTATGCTGAATTCAAATCACTATTAATAAACACTTTTAAAACTATATCTAGTCAAGCCTCCGCCGATCCAAAACATTGACGATTTAAAATAGTAAAAACAGAAGAAAACAATTAGAAAATTGTAAAATCTTTTATTGAAAAGTGCACTAGATAAATTCATACTATTGCATCTTTGATTTCCCGAGAGCACCGAGCCAAAAAAAGTTCATTGTAGCCAATAGAGTATTGAAAAGCTTCCAAAACAATAGGCAAGTAAAAAAGGCTGAAAAACTTTTCTAAAAACCAAAAACAGCAAAAACATAAAAATAATCAAAATTTTCTAGTTTATTGTCACTTTTTTAACAAAAAAAATCGTTTTTTTAACAAAGCCAATAAACTAATCATTTAAAAATTAAAAACTTCAAAACTTTTATGCGTCTTTTCAAAACCCATACAAAGCCGTATAAACAAAACCGACCAAACGTCGGAAGAATTGCTCTCGAACGACTAATGGGAGCTCTAATCAATTGCAACCTGCCTCAGTCAGGGCGGGGAGGGGGGCTAAATTGGACTAAGAAGACCAATAGTGGGCTTCAAATAACCACATTAGAGATTAAAAGTGAAAAGGCACCAGTTTCAGCGCATTTTTCATTTGACTTTTTGTATTAAATTGCCGCCATTTGAGTTCAGCTGCTTGAAAGTGTGATTGAGAGAGAATTTAAGATCACGCGAAACGCAAAAATTAAAGGGCGTAAAAGTCACTCAAAAGTCTAAACGGTCAAGCAAAAAATTTGCAAAAAGACATACTTTTAGAATAATTGCTTCTCTACGAGATTAATTAACAAAACCAAAAGCAAAAAATTACTAAATTTGCCTAAAATTCAGCAAAATAGCTGAAAAACCTGCAAAATGGTATAAAAATCTTATTATTGACCCGAAACCTACAAACTACTATCAAAACAACCCCCAAAAAAACAATGTTAAAATCAAACTTCTAAATCAAAACAAACAATAAACGGTTTCAGAAAGCCGCACGTTAACCAAAAATTTCGCTCGCTTGCAGAAATTTTTTCACATCTCAATTTATCACTCTCTCAAAAATAGCGGAACAAAAAACACTTTTCGCTCCACTCTTCATGTTCAGAACACAAACCACTCCAAAGTTTTTCGCGCGTTTCATATCCTGCTTCAAAATTTACTTCAACTAAATTGATTTTTAAAAAAGGACTTCTCCAATACTCCTCTTCGAGTCGTAAAAAAGGCAGCACCCCAATACAATTCAAATTCTTTGAGTAGAAAAAAACCAAGAGAAGGCCAAAAAAAGCCTCAGCTATCGCTTCGCGGCTATTAATCAGTCATCAAGAAGAATAACGAGTTACGACTGATTAGCAAGATTTAGTAAGTAGACTAACGTGTTAGCTAACGAGTGGGACCAATTGAAAAAATGGTTGTCAATTTTTAAGTTACGTTTGATTTACGCAACATCGACTGAAAAACAAGCCTTGGTCAATTAACAGTAAAGTTACATGTCACTCATTTCACGTACGGTTGCAAAAATTTCTATCGTGCTTTTGAACTGATCAGATGTATCTTTTGTGTAGAGATGAATTAACAGTTTTAATGCTTCACTCCTTGCTTTCTGATGGTCCAAAACACTACTCCAATTTGACGTCAAAAATCATGAAAATAGGTCAACAGATCTAGAAAAAAACATAGCAGAAACATTTCCGAAAACGACTCGAAGGACAAAATATAACTAAATAACTAGCCTTAATCTATTTAGTGACCACAACAACTAACATGATGCCTATCCTAGTGAATAACACTAATCACTTTAAACCAAGAAAATGAAAAATAAAAATGAAGTATCTGACCAGAAAAGACGATAGGTGATAAGATTTCACATTGAAATGCAAGTTTTAAAAAAAACATTTGGCGAAAAACCATGCGATACGTTTAGTTTTATTTCTTTGAACCACTGCAAATCGATAGAACGAACAAACACAAATATTTCAAGTAGAGAAAACGGAAATAAGATAAAGGCAATGAAGAACAAAACCGAAAATATTCTATGTAAATTTGCAAAATTTAGCCACAAACTATGGATCAATTGCCATTATGCTGAATCCAAATCATTATTAAAAAAACATTTTGAAAACTACATCTGGTCAAGCCTCAACCGATCCAAAATATTAGCGATTTAAATATCAAAAACCGAAGAAAACAATTAGAAATTTATAAAATATTTCATTGAAAAGTGCACTAGATAAAATCATACTATACCTCTAAAAGAGTTCCCCTTAACATCGAGAACAGTAAAAAAGTAGCAAAAAGCACAGAAGATTTCAGCAAAAATAAGCAAAAAAAACACGAAAATTTGTCGAAATATTCATAAAAATTACTCAATTGGCTTTATCAAAAAGAATCAAAATTAATATCAAAAACAACAACATGCATCAAAAACAACTAATTTGGACTATAGTCTTCCCCAACTCCTATAAAAATTTTGAAGAACAAAGTGCATTAAAAAAACAACTTGAAAAAATTTTTAAAAAAACATCTTTGATTTCCCGAGAGTATTGAGAAGCTTCCAAAACAATAGGCAAGTAAAAAAGGCTAAGAAACTTTTCTAAAGAACCAAAAACAGCAAAAACATAAAAAATAATCAAAACTTTCTCAGTTTATTGTCACTTTTCTTACTAAAAAAATCGTTTAAAACCAATAAATCTAATCATTTAATATTTAAAAACATACTTTTAGAATAATTGCTTCTCTACGAGATTAATTAACAAAACCAAAAGCAAAAAATTGCTAAATTTGCCTAAAGTTCAGCAAAATAGCTGAAAAACCTGCAAAATGGTATAAAAATCTTATTAATGACCCGAAACCTACAAACCACTATCAAAACAACCCCAAAAAAATACAATGTTAAAATCAAACTTCTAAATCAAAAAAAATAAACGGTTTTAGAAAGCCGCACGTGAACCAAAAACTTCGCTCGCTTGCAGAAATTTTTTCACATCTCAATTTATCACTCTCTCAAAAATAGCGGAACAAAAAAACACTTTTCGCTCCACTCTTCATGTTCAGCACACAAACCACTCCAAAGTTTTTCGCGCGTTTCATATCCTGCTTCAAAATTCGCTTCAACTAAAGTGATTTTTAAAAAAGGACTTCTCCAGTACTCCTCTTCGAGTCGTAAAAAAAGACAGCACCCCAATACAATTCAAATTCTTTGAGTAAAAAAAACCAAGAGAAGGCCAAAAATAGCCTCAGCTATCGCTTCGCGGCTATTAATCAGTCATCAAGAAGACTAACGAGTTACGACTGATTAGCAAGACTTAGTAAGTAGACTAACGTGTTAGCTAACGAGTGAGACCAATTGAAAAAATGGTTGTCAATTTTTAAGTTATGTTTGATTTACGCAACATCGACTGAAAAACAAGCCTTGATCAATTAACAGTAAAGTTACATATCAATCATTTCACTTACGGTTGCAAAATTTTCTATAGTGCTTTTGAACTGATCAGATGTATCTTTTGTGTAGAGATGAATTAACAGTTTCAATGCTTCACTCCTCGCTTTCTGATGGTCCAAAGTTGTCAACAGCAACAAGTAATTCAGCGCCACTTTCATATGCGAGCTTCGTTTCAATACAACTTCACTCAGTGTCGAAATACACAGTGCCACGCTTTCATCAATGGTACAGTAACGGGAGAGCGTTGAAAACACAGCATTGGTCAAAATAGGGGCCTCAATAAACAACTTGGTCAAAAAAGGACCTTCCTTAGTCGGATTTTGCATAATATGTTTCATAACTCTCATTACCAACTTCTCGTATTGCCCTAAAAGGACTTTATTTGCCGCGTTATCAGATGTCCGCTGCATTCTGTTGTACAGCTGGTAAAGCCACGAGATAATTAAATCGTATCTCGTTTTTAAATCATCCAAAACAAAGTTTTCAATTTCATCATCAAACCCTGAATCTTCGTGCATAATTGAAAGGTTCGCCAAAACTCGGAAACGCTCCGCAGACGCGCCACATTGTTTTATTTTCTTCTCAGAGTACAAAATGCGCTTCAAGCTATTTTTGGCAAATACGTCCAATTGGTCGTGGGGTATTGCGACTGTTGCTTCTCTGAAATTGAAAGCTTTCACATTTCGTTTGGCTGGATCCCGCATTTGTAGATTAGCAGCCAATGTTTCCGGCGTGAACAGAGTTTGTTTTGTTTCCTGTGGCGCTTGTTTAGAAGCAGCATTTGAGCTATCCGAAGAATTAACAGCCTCGGATTCTCCTCGTGCTGGGGTAGCATGGACCCGCGATGAGGAGAGAATCTCAACTGGGGATCCTTTGTCACCACCCGATGCTGCTTCCGACTGCTCTTTAGATTCCTTGGCCTTTTTAGCCTCGGCCAGCTTGGATTCCTCTTTGGCAATCTGCTCCACGCCTGTGAAGCAAAGCTGAGATTAGATAATTGCTACGAACTTCGCTCGAGAGCAATTAAAAAATTCGTAATATTAATCATAATCCGTGAGATTAAAAGATCTCAAAAAATATCAGCAAAATTGGTCTGATTTGGTCAAATAGAACTTTGAACTAACCTGCACCGACACCAACAGCAGTCATTTGCGTCGCCATTAGCCTCGCCAGATGCTCTATTTGAGCCGGCGTTCCGGCACTATCAATGGGCGTATACGTTGACTGAAAATGCGCGGGAATCGAATCGGGAAGGTTCAGCATCGATACAAGAACCATGTTTGCTACTGTCTCGGGACGTTTTAATCGAGGTATTATGAACTCAGTTGTGATCTCAATTGCTGCAACTTTTTTGTTCTGTTCCAACTCAACACCAGCTGAAGATGCGAACGATTCCTCGTCAAAACGCGTCTATAAAAAAGCTATTGTTCAAACTAGTTTGAGCCGAGGTTCCCGCAGTGTAAAATCACTTCATAACTAGCCAGTATTAATCTTCAATTGGCCCAAATTTAAGCCAAAATTTTGTCAAACCATTTTTTTTAATAGAGCCGAGATTATCAATTTGTAGCAACAATTGAGTCATGGGACACTTTTATTAGAAAAAAATTGAAGTAAATTACCTATCGGAATATTTAATGAAACCTTGATCTTCGAATAGCAAGTACCTTTTTACTGGTGGGCTTGATCAACTGCTGTTCCTCTTTTTCCTTCTTCATTTTCGCCGCCTGTTCCCTGATGGATTTGGGAATCAGTCTGTTTAACTCACTGTGAGATGCTCCCAAGTCCGTCAACAAAGTGGATATCTGGGATATGAATGGAGCCACGGCCGCGTGCTTCACAATCTGGCTTAGTTGGAGCTTCAGGTTCTTTCGCACACTTGCGACCTGTAATTACTATTATTTATGTTGAAACTGGGGCTTTCCAAGATTTGCACAAACAAGTTTTGTACAAGAACCAGATTTGCGCAAACAAAATTTTAAACATAACCGACTAACGTCGGGCGAATTGCTCTCAAACGACCGGCGAGCGGTTGGCTTGGTCAGTAGCTAGCCACGGGGGGGGGGGGTGCACCGGGGGCTGATGGGGGCAGCACTGGGGGGGGGGGGGCAAAAGCGCGGTGGGGGGGGGGGGGTGGAGCCAATAAAGGGGGGGGGGGGTGTCAACCTCTAAGAACCGCCCCTCACACCATAAGTATAAGTATAAGTCTCCAAGACAGTTTGAGCTGAAACAGACCTGAAAGGCTCTAAGAGCACATAATGCCCGCTGGGCGCTACCTGTTTATCCCGTTTTTGAGGAAGAAAAGTCAAAAGCGTCAGACGAAAAATTGGTCAAGCGAAAAATCGCATAAAAAAAAAGACCGACAGGACTAATATAATTGCTACAAACTTCGTTTGAGAGCAATTAATAACAAAAGATCAGATGCGACTACCGGAAGGCTGAACATGCTTGCTATTCTCCCTCCTAACTCACTCTTCTCCCTATTGAGGTATAAAAAATTGATATAGATAACCGTACCTTTTATTACCAGCTTTTCATAACAAAAAGCACTCATGGTAAGGAACCTACAAATATGCACAAAGAAAAGGTAGCTGCACAAAATGATATGTCTTCTCGATTCACGCAATTGTTAACATCGAGAAGCTTCAATAAAATTTCTATGCCGACGACGCAGCTGTCAATGATAACCTCAAAAATTTAAAGTCGACGAGAAACAAATGGGGCCCGAATATGACCAACATTATGCACCAGACCAACTTTTGTCGTCAACCACCACTACTTTGATTTATTTAATGTAGTTTTGAACATAGCTTTGGCAGTATTTCAGGAAAACGTTAATTGGTTGGTTTGATTGGTGATCTTATTTCTTATTTTTCAATGAATAAAAAGTAATTGAAAAAAAAACACTTTTGAGAACTGCATCGGACTAAAAAAGCTGCTTATTAGAATCTACGCATACGATTCAACGATATAACAAAAATTTTAATTGGTAGCTCCATTAAAATAACGGGCAAAGAACAAAATTTTTTTTGTAATATTTCTTTACCCTGATTAAACCTACACACTAAAATAATCCCTATTTAACACTTACCAGCAAAGAAGACAAACATTTTGAACACAGAAAACACATAGCCAGCAGATTGCCGGAAAATAGCCGCCGTTGAGGCGCTAGATGCGCATCCGGATTGCAACATCCTTTCCAAAATGACAAAATCCTTTCCTAACTTTCAAAAATTGTTCTAATTCAGTGCGCAGTTTCAGTTAGATTCTAGACCTATACTTACTTCAGCTTCCAAACTGAAGGATATAAAGCTTAATACTAATATCACCTAGCAATCGCTCTAATGAACTTTGATAACCTAATTTTCAATGACATAATGACCGGGCTTTATCGGTTTATCCCGTTTCTTTTTATTTTGATTTTGCTCTTTCGACATTGACCGTATTCCCTACATTGCGTATTTCAATGCATGAAAGAATTTAGAATCCATTCAGTTGAAACAGTGAGTGCGGTAAGTCAGAAGCCAAAAGTGAAATTCGTGACATATGTAAAACGACAAACGTGATCAAAAGGTAAAGCGAATTAAAGCGAAATACATAGCACAAGTCCTGACGTACATTTCAAAGAATTTTCATTGATTAAACAGAAAACTAGACATAGAACGGACTATGGATGGATTGGAAAACCAATTAGAAAAAAATCCTATCCAAAAAATCGAAAAAACAGTAAAAAAAAAATCAAAGTGAATTTGCCGCATGTGAACAAAAAACCAGTACCGATAAAGCCAATTTTTGTTCAAACACCGTATTCTCACTTTATTTTTAAATTAGAGCGAAAAAATTTCACGCCGCAAAACCGCTCGCTTTTTCGTTCTACTTACTGTTTCGGCGTGACCAAAATCACTACTCAAATTTGACTTCAAAAACCATTAAAATGTGTGAACAGATCTTAAAAAAGACGGCGCCCCAATATAATTCAAATTCTTTGACTTGTTAAACAAGGAGAGCGCCTCAAAATATCCCTTTGAGAGGCTGGCGGCGGCAGTTGAAAATCAAAACAACGATGTTAAAATGTCATTTTTGACGTCATTAAACAAAGATCACTTTTCTAGATCAAAAACATTAAACCTGCAAGCTATCAGAAACCTTCTTCAACCCTGCAAATCAAAAACGAGAAAAAGATGAAGCATAGCTTGCAGATTACAAGAAAGAGGCCGCAATAGCTTCTGAGATCTGCAGTCTGATAACAGTAAAAAAGACAGACCAGAAAATTATAAAATTATTCTTTCCATAAAAGGATGAGATGTTAAATTTTGATTAAGAACCTGTATAAGTTATTGCTGCCTCTATTAGCTGCTCTCAAATAACGTTTAATTAGAGTGACAGACAATCACTTGACCTTATCTCTTTGAATTAAAGTAAAGTCAATTTCAAAGTGAGGAATGCATTTTTGAGAGTGAGTAAGTCACTTGTGACCAAAAACTCAATCACCGAATGAACAAAAAAACTCGTTCCAGTAGTAGTGAAAAATGACGTCACGCACGCAAATCAGCAATTGAAATTGCATAAACGAATGAACAAAAACCGATTTGAAGTGGTCGTGACTTCATACGGTCGTAACAAAAATCTTGACGACAAAATAAAAAAATATAGCAGGACAAGTCCTGAAATACAATTCAAAGAATTGAATGAAAAACTCGGACGTACTCTACCTGACCCGCAGATCAATTGAATAATGCCAGCCAGAACACAAACAAAATCATCTAAAAAATTTGAGAAACTACAAGAATCAAAACTAAACAAAATATACTCATTGCTAAAACTCGAAGCTTTTAAACCTAAGTCAAATTTTTTTTCCGTTTAAAAAAACTCACATAAAAAATATGTTAAAAAACAATTTTCCTTTCTGAATTCGGTCCAGTATTATGTCTGCAAGACTTGAAAAATATTCATTGGCCCTTGAAGATCGATTGAATCGAAAATGACCAAAAAATTTAAGAAAAGAAATCACTTACAAATTATCAGAAAATGATGCCAAAAATTGTGATATAAATATCTTCAGATTCATTTCTGTGTCTCTAGAGGCTACCCAGTAACCCAATTCCAAGCTTTAAACTCATTGGCTCATAGGTCGACAGGCAATAATTTTTAGATATGCAATAATTTTTAGAAAAGTTCGATAGGCAATATATTTTTAGGCAATAATTTCACTTGCCCCTAGCAACTATTTAATAACATAATACCAAACACTGGATGAGTTCACATGTCTACTGAGACAAGAAAAAATAAATGAAATACAAATGTTTTGAAAAAACTCGAAAAAATTGCAATCGATTTTATCAAAAAACTTCCAAAAAGTCGAAAAGTTAAATTGTTGAAAACAAATCCATTGAAACCAAAAACCATGCAGTAACTTTTTATCAGAACTTGGAATAGGTTTTCTCGCACTTGAGAATGGAAGAATATCAAAAACTAACAAAAATTTTAGGAAACCTTAAAAAAATTGCAGATTTTATCCAAAAAATGCTAAAATTCGAGACGTTAAGATGTTAAAAACCCTTCCACTAATACTAGAAACTATGAAGTGCCCTATTAAAAAAACTTAAAGGAGACTGCCTTGTCCTTGAAGCTGGAAAAACAGGAAATGAAAATTTTCAAAAACCTGAAAAAATGCGAATTTTGTCAAAAATTGCTAAAATTTGTGATATTCAAAAGTTGAAACCTATTCCATGGCAACTAAAATTTTTTATAAAACTTATTATCCAACCCCTAATGAGGTCTTCTGGCCCCTGGGACTCAAATAACTTGAATAATGACAAAAAATGTCCAAAAACATGAAAAAATTGCAAGGTTTGTCAAAAAATGCTAAAATTCATGATGGCAAAAAGTTGAAAACCATTCCATTACCACTAGAAACTATGCAGGAATCTATCATCAAACCCTTTATCAAACTCTAGAGGAGATTTCTTGGCACCTAGGGCTAAAAAAACTCAAAAAATGACAAAAATTTTCCAAAAACATGAATAAAATTACAAAAATTAGTATCCTTTCGCGTGTTTGTGTTTGTAGTACCAAAACTTATAGCTCAAAAAAGGTCATAACAAGCAATTTTGTGTCGCAAAAGACATTAATCAACTTTTAAAAACTTCAACCTTAGACTAATCAAACAAGAAAACTCAAAAAATCACAAAAAAACATGAAAAATTGCACCATTTTGAGCCCAAAAACTCCTAAAAAATGACCTTTCAACCTTAATTTAAGGCCATCCCAGCAGCTGCATCACTATTAGCACTTGAAGAAAAATTAAAGCCCACTTTGGGCCTCTAATGAAACTTATACCCGCTGGGCTTTACCTGTTTATCCCGTTTTGAACGATCAAAGTCACTGAAAAATGTGTGAACACATCTTAAAAAAACATAGCAGGACAAGTCCTGAAATACAATCCAAAGAATTGAATGAAAAACAGACCTAATGTACCTGACCAGCAGATCAATTGAAAAATTCCAGCCAAAAAGACAAAATCTCACAGAATCTAAAAGAATCAAGCTAACTAAACAAAAAATAATCATTGCTAAAACTCTTGACGCTTTTAACCTGAAGACCATATATGATTCAAAATGATCATTAGGTTACGCACAAGCTTTGAAAGAGAATTTTTCGCCACTAAAAGTAGATAAACTCGAGCGATATGACAACGGCTTCAAAAAAACTGAGAAAAACAAAATTTCAAGAAATTTTGTAAATCTCGCTCGTTAAACTCAGATAATGACAAAATGAATTCACAACATTTAAAAACAAATAAAAATATTGCGAAAATTGTAACAATATTATCTTCAGAACCCTTTCATTGTCTCCAGAGACCATCCATTACAGAGTTTGATTATAAGCTTATTCATGGTTGCTAGAGGTAATGGAATAGTTATCAATATAACCATTCCGTTACATCTAGCAACCATGCAGTAGCTTATAATCAAACTCTGGATAAGGTTCCTGGGCCCCTGGTGCAGGAAAAACAAAAATTTTCTAAACATTTTTAAAAATTTGAAAAATTTAGTTTAAAAACCTGCAAAAATTTGTTATATTAAAAAATTGACAACCAATCTATTGCCACTAGAAACTATGCAGTAACATGCTTGCAAGCCGTATAGGAGGTTACCTCGTCAGTGAGGAACAAATACTAAATTTACAGAAATTAAAAAAAATTGCAATTTTTCTTTCAAAAATTCGTTACATTCGAAATATTAAAATATTGAAACACATTCCCCATCACCAAAAAAACTATGCGGTAGCTTTTACCAAAACCTAGAGGAGATTCTTTTGCCTTTGAGGTTAGAGAAACCTAAAAATTGACAAAAATTTTCGAAAACTTGAAAATTGCAAGTTTTATCAAAATAATTGCAAAAACATATGATGTTAAAATGTTGGAAACCATTCCATTATCACTAGAAATTATGCAATAACCTCTATTAAACCCAAGAGGAAGCTTCTTGACACCAGGGGCTGAAAAACCTCAAAAAATGACAAAATTTTTCGAAAACCTTGAAAATTTGCGTGTTTATGTTTGGGGTACCAAAACATCTATCTCTTAAAATGGCCATAAAACGTAATCAACTCATACCAAACATCATTATCAAACTTCACAAAGCTCAATTTCAGACTGGTCCAACAAAAATTTGGAAAAACGACGAGAAAATGCAAAAATTTGCAACATTTTGGGCCCAAAAACTCTTAAAAATGACCCTTTAACCTTGAATTACGTTCTTGCCAGTAGCTTCACAACTCTAAGCACTTGAAGGACTACTAAACGCGGTTAAGGGCCTCTAATGAAACTTGATCTCCGCTGAGCTTTACCTGTTTATCCCGTTTTGAAAGTCATGAAAAGGTGTGAAAACATCTTAAAATAAAAAAAAGACAGAGCACCAATACAATCCAATTCTTGGATTGTAAAAAACAGCGCACCAATACAATTCAAATTCTTGGAATTGTAAAAACAAGAGAAGGCCAACAATAGCCCCAGCTATCGCTGTGCGGCTATTAAAAAGCAAAAAAATGTGCGAAGGTCCAATGAACAAGCGCATTTTCCTTCTGAAAAAAAACTGTTAGCCCTTTTGCAATCAATATACAGAACAAATAAAAACTGACCGGAAAACGTTAAAAAATGAAATTACGGAAAGTGTTGGCACTAGAACTTGATTTAAGATAGCAGTACATTACTGGGGGTCAAAGTCCTACCTCATATCCCTACGATCTCCCCCTTGCAGAATTATCACTAGGCAAAATTCGCGACAACGAGGCTGTGGTTAACAGCCTTGACCTGTGCTGAAGTTCTTAGACATTCCAGATAACAGCATAAGGGATCAAGCCGTGTGTTTTATTCACTGTGGATCGAACGCAGAGCAAAAACATGGAAAGATTTTTGGTTATGTCTGATAGTGTCACAACCCTAAGCCCCGATCGGTGTTTAAAGACATTATTATCTATTCTGTGAGATTTGTTTACTCAGCTTTACAAGGAAGGCGCTCTGCCAAGGACACGAGTGTGTCAATGCCTATCAGTGTGGTTGTGCGGAGAACGTAGACTCCAAAAACTAAAGCTTGAGAACAAGCCGACTGAGACTCAGAACGGTTTTATTTTCAGCTGCGGCATACGAAACTCTCCTTTTAGTCGGCCAATTCTCGACAGATAATCTGAATATTATCAGTTTGTGATTCGTTGTCTAGACAAGAGCTATCGATTGAATTTTCCGTGATTAACGACGTGAAAGTACACGTGAAAATTAACAGTTAAGATTTTCTGCTCCTTCTGTTATGCCTATAACAACCAAGCTGCAACAGTTCTAATACGAACGAAGTGAGTCAAGCTTTAATCATAAAACGAAGCAGAAAACTGCTGTTTGCTTTCACCTGACTTTTTTCAAAAGTGATAAAAATGAGGTCTCTGTAAGAATAAAAGATTCATCTGTTCAAGGCTACAATTTAAATATCATAGGGTACCAGGGTGATATGGTATTAGATGCAACAGGTGCAGAAGGCCTAAACGCACTTGTACTCGTCACAAACACAAAAATTGAGTTGAGTAGTAAGCACTACGGGATGGCAATAAAAAAAATACCCGGCAGATTGCCGGAAAATAGCCGCCGTTGATTCCCATAAGTCTATTGGGATTGAAAGAAAAGAAAATATCAACAAAAATTGATTTTTGTAAAAAAAAAACATTTTTAAGTGCAATTTATTTCGATGTCATTGCGTAATTGAACATACCCCTGTCTCTCGGTGAGAGGCTACAGGGTCTAGTATCAAAACCAATGAGCATTATAGATAGTAACTAAAACTTATGAGAACAAAGTTCAAGTACCCGGCATCTAAAAATGGGCGTTATGGGTTTATCCCGTTTCTATTTCTGACTTTAATTTTTTTATACTGACTCTCTTCATTTTGAATTGCTTGGCTGAGCAGCTGCTGTTTAAAATGACTTTGAGCAGAATGACAGAAGAGTGCAACTAGCCTAGAGAAGTCAAAAAGATTTCACGCAAAATGTCGAAAAAGCGGCAAATGGGAAAAGCGAAAAGTTCGACGAAGTAAAAAAAACATAGCAGGACAAGTTCTGACGTACAATTCAAAGAACGTTCATTGACTAAACAAAAAAAATAAGACCTAGAATGGACTGGGTGAAATGAGAAAACCATTTTTTAGATAATAAAAAAAAATAAGAAAACATACCCGGCAGATTGCCGGAAAACAGTCGCCGTTGATTCCAATAAGCATGATTGGGATTAAAACAGATATTGAAAAAAAAGATTATTGTACAAAAACAATTTTTAAGTCCGATTTATTTTGATTCATTCATTTCGTAGTTGAACATAACGTACTTCTGTTTCTTAGAGAGAGGCTACAGGGGCTACTATCAAAACCAATAAGCATTAGAGATGTTCACTAAGACTTATAGGAACGACGTTCAAATAGCGGGCATCTAAAATTGGGCTTTAAGGATTTATCCCGTTTCTACTTCTGACTTCAAATTTTTATACTGACTCTGTTCATTTTGAATTGCTTTGCTGAGCAACTGATGTTCAAAATCATTTTTAGCAGAATGAGAGAAACTAGCCTAGAGAAATCAAAAAGATATCACGCAAAATCTTGAAAAAGCGGCTAAATGAGGTAAAGCGAAACATTTTTTTATTCAACGAAGTAAAAAAATAGGAGCGCTATAATAGCCGGCTGAGAAGATGAGGGCGGCTATTAAAAAACAGAAAATCAATGTCAAAATGCAGCATGTCAACAAAAAAACACTAGCGAGAAATGAAAATATTTAATTCAAACAAAAAACTGGGCCCAGAATGAGCTGTGAATGCATTGGAAAAACCATTTAGAAAAAAAAATCCGATCCAAAAAATTGAAAAAAACAGTAAAAATTAGAGTGAAATTGCCGCATGTGAACAAAAAACCACTACCGAAAAACCGAATTTTTGTTCAAACACCGTTTTCTCACTCTACTTTAAAATTAGAGCGAAAAAAATTTACGCCTCAAAACCACTCGCTTTTTCGCTCTATTTCCTGTTTCGGCGTGACCAAAATCACTACTCCAATTTGACTTCAAAAATCACGAAAATGTGAACAGATCTTAAAAAAAGACAGCGCCCCAATACAATTCAAATTCTTTGAATTGTAAAAAATAGGAGCGCTATAATAGCCGGCTGAGAAGATGAGGGCGGCTATTAAAAAAGCGATTGAATTAATGAAAATTTCGCAAAGAAAATAAAAGAAAATAAAACTATTGGATTATGTTCTCCAGGCACGCTAAGGATTTCGTGGAAAGCGATTGAGGCTAACTGCGAAGCATTACTGCATGTCAGATGTACCAAAAAGCCACTGGATAATATATGAAGAAGAGAGCAAATTTTTTCGGAATGTCTTAAGAGAGGAGAAGCTGGAACAAACGAAAGGAATGTGTAAGAACGCAAATGCAGTCAATTTACTGTGAAGAAAACGCTTTACTGATTCCTGATAATTGAAAATTTTGCTGCGAGTAAACAATTGGAAAGAAATTTTTACGTGGCATACTAATTTGTCACAAAAGAATTCTTTTAAGATAAATTGACTTTGAACCAGCCAACAATTATTATTAACAGAAGTTGCTATGCAGTATAAGAGACTTAAGAATAGGTAGCTAAAATGAACAATTTATTACTCGCCAATCACTTTCCGGGGCTTCAGTAGGCATAAGCCATGATTGACGTCACAATTATATCTATTATTTTCCTATTTCAACCTATTTGAACTGCAGAGCGCGTTGTAAAATTCCTGCAAGGACCTCAAAATATTGTTTACCCATCTGCTCTATCTTGCAAGCCCTTCACTATTTTTATTTTTAACTTGCGTGATCATTGCACGAGCATAACATAGTCGGTACTGTTCGACTAGTGGCTACCAAATGCCTGCTTTACCCGCGTCCAAATATACGCACACACCTGCGATTTGGATAATGTGGGTGGTAAATTGACATGAACACTTTCCAGACTCTGTATCACAGGCGAGAGATAAAGTGGTCTCTGCCTCGCAATGGACACGAGAGAGTTCAGAGCCACCAACAGATTACTGCAGCTGACTTGTGGAGACGTGGCCAGGGTGAGGAATACTTGGATGATCTTCGATCCTTCCAACTTCAGGTCTGCATAACGCAAGTAGGAATGAGTTGACCTGAAAGTAATTTACATCCACACAATTTTAAGAATCGATTCAGAGAGTCCGAATTTTATCATCTTAACATAGCCCACACGAGAAGTATCTCACCAACATCTCCAAATATATATAGACACATCTGCAGATGACAATAAAACTGACCAACTGTTGATAGATTGTCAAATTGATTGTTTTTTATACATAATTCGTTTAGTTTGTAAAATTTTAGTGCACAGCATTCAGTCAGATGGAGAATTAAGGTTTAAATAATTACTTGATGAGGTCCAGAGAAACATCCAAGTCGCTCCCCCTGCAATTCTCAGAGTCAGGGCTTTTATGCGACAGTGCGAGTGCGATATGCTCCATAAATTTGATCACATGGCTTCTAATGCCCTGGTTGGTTGACTCCAGAAGTCGAAAAATTTGGTCCTAAAAATTGTGCATCTAATGCAAATCTCTTAACTAAATTTTTAATTTTATTGTCAAGTCATTTAACAATTTCTGATGTAATTAACCTTTTACTTTATGCCAAACTCGCCGAAATAAAATATAATGGAATTACGATTTCGTTCAAAAGAGTACTCCCAGCCATCTGCTAAATTTGATCCGCTTTTTGCCGTCCCTCTAAAACTAACTGAAGAAACTTACTTTCATGGTGACAACAGTATTCCAGATTATGCGTGTCTTCTCGTCAACTTGTCCCTTAATACCTGCTATCCACCTCAGCGTCACTTTGTACAGCTGAGCATGACACAAAATAGCTCTTTTGATTACACCTGCAAAGTTATGGAACAACTCAAGTCAGATATAGTGACATCTGTCAACAGTGGACTTTTCTGTATAACGTTGCACTCAAACGCGCAGTTCGGTTTTCTACAGGAACAGTTAACATTTATCTAGTTTATGTTAAATTTGTTTGTAAATGGTGAAATGTGGTAATAACTTTTAAAAACAGTGGTATTTGCCATCATATTACATTTAGACAAAAACGACTAGGCAACCTGAAATCCTTCTGCCCTTGAAAATTGGCTCAGTAAAAAAGCTACTTTATGTTTCAAAAAACGTTTTCTACTTCATCGTTCTCTTCGAGAATTTCCGACGAACATTTGAGCTGTCTTGTAATTTGTGCTATTCAATTGATGATATTTATACATTACGATGCAGAGGTATACTCCAAAATTTCCGCCTTAGTAAAATTGGCTCGAAAATTAGTTACATACAATGAACGAAATTAGGCGACATCCTTTGTATCTTACTTTTCGCAAAAGGGGTTCCGCCAATTTTGCGAAATAAAAGAACATTCGGTGCGAAAATTAGGTAACAAATCTTGTAGCACGTTTCCGCTCAATTTAGGTATCTATTATTCGCGCGCATTTTGAGCATGCAATAAGCACTTTAATAAAGATTTAATTGAAGCCTTCAAAGCCTTAAAGTGCTTTAAATACATGCTACCACAAAAACTGATTTTTTTCCGAAAATGTAAATTTAGCGAAAATGTAAATTTTGAAGTAAAGCATTAGCAATTTTATGACATCAGTTTCACAACAAATTCGATAAAAAATTTCATTTAAAGACTTTGAGAAACTCAAAATTCCTAGAGCTTTTCAAAAACACACCCGGCAGATTTCCGAAAAATAGCCGCCGTTGATTCCAATAAGCATGATTGGGATTGAAAGAATAGAAGATATGGAAAAAAAAGATTTTTGTACAAAAATATTTTTAACTCCGATTTATTTTGATGGCATTTCGTAGTTGAACATAACGTACTTCCAATTCTCAGACAGAGGCTACAGGGGCTACTATCAATACCAATAAGCATTAGAGATGGTAACTAAGACCTATAGGAACGACTTTCAAATAGCGGGCACCTAAAATTGGGCTTTATGGATTTATCCAGTTTCTACTTCTGACTTCAATTTTTTATACTGACTCTGTTCATTTTGAATTGCTTTGCTGAGCAACTGATTTTCAAAATCACTTTTAGCAGAATGAGAGAAGAGAGAAACTAGCCTAGAGAACTCAAAAAGATATCACGCAAAATGTTGAAAAAGCGGCAAAATGAGGTAAAGCGAAATATTTTTTTATTCGACGAAGTAAAAAAAACATAGCAGGACAAGTCCTGACGTACAATTCAAAGAATTTTCATTGACTAAACAGAAAAACTAGACCTAGAATGGACTATGAGTGAATTGAGAAAACCATTTCAAAAAAAATCAGAGCAAAAAGTAAGAAAAAAAAATCAATGTCAAAATGCCGCATGTGAACAAAAAACCACTAGCGAGTAATGAAAATTTAATTCAAACAAAAAACTAGGCCTAAAATGAGCTGTGAATTGATTGGGAAAACCACTTAGAAAAAAATCCGATCCAAAAAATCGAAAAAACAGTAAAAATCAGAGAGAAATTGCCGCATGTAAACAAAAAACCACTACCGAGAAACCGAATTTTTGTTCAAACACCACTTTCGCACTCTACTTTAAAATTAGAGCGAAAAAAATTCACGCCGCAAAACCACTCACTTTTTCACTCCATTTCCTGTTTCGGCGTGATCAAAATCACCACTCAAATTTGACTTCAAATATCATGAAAATGTGTGAACAGATCTTAAAAAAAAGACAGCGCCCCAATACAATTCAAATTCTTTGAATTGTAAAAAGACAGCGCCCCAATACAATTCAAATTCTTTGAAATGTAAAAAAATAGGAGCGCTATAATAGGCGTCTGAGAAGATGAGGGCGGCTATTAAAAATACTATTATGCATATCTATCTCCACAATAGATATGGATCACTTAATTTTGACTGAGTTAGGTTAATTGACATCCTAAACACTGCAACAGGATATACGTCTTCTCAAGAGGGCTTTTTATCGCACCACGTTCGTATCTCTCCACAAAATATATCGATCGACCAAATTAACTTAAAGAAAGTCAGTCTGTTATAAAGTTATCCTCTATAGCGTTAAAGTTGTCCTCCGCTTTAGAGCATTAGAATATATAACAATTTTGGGATACAACATGCGTATTTGGGAAGCGAAAAGTCGAGTAAATAGAAAATTTTTAAAAGTGTAAAGCTCATTCTTTCCTAAATAAAAAAATTAAAATTGTCTGTTAACAATCAATTCAGTTTTTTAAGGCCTTTCCCAAGATATTACATTGGTTTCTCTTCTCTTTCATGGAGTGTCTGAAGCATTAACAAAAGTCCAATGGAATAATCGTTAAGAACTATACTTATGATAAGAATGTTTTTAGCGGTTACTCGAACCAACTTTTGTTCATTATTACAAATTCTAAAAGCAAAATGCAAGAATTTTTCCGCCCTCATCACTTGCAACTTTGAGAAACTAAATCATTTAAGAAAAGATAAAGTACGTCTTGAGGTTCTCGCAATTTTCTTCGAGTGAAAAATACTAAAGCAGTCACGAGTCAATGAGCAAGACGAGTGAGCCCCAGGATTGATCTCCAAACAAATAAATTAACTTCTATTTAAAGAATTTTTAAACACCGAAAAACCTTTAGCAGTACGGGGTAACAAAGGGGTAACAACAATACATATTTCAAAACAAAGAAACCCAATAAATTAAATTTGAGGATTAGATTAAATTTGACAAACCTGAATTAGTGTCTCCCAGAAACAATGCAACAAGCGGCAGGAACGTTGTCAATAAATTCACATCAATTTTTGTCGATTCTTCCACAAACTCCGCGACGAACTTCCGAACCTAAGCAACCATAGTATATAGCTTCCTGAAATTCTTAAATAAGATTTTCTATAACATAGGCACTTTAATGAAAACATATTTTTATTCTAAACCGGAAGCGATACAAATACAAACTGGTAAAAATCTGGATAACAGCAGCTAAATCTGTCTCGCAAAATTCGAACATCATACTGCCCAGATCAAATCTTTAAAAAGTTAACTGAAATTTTCGCCTGAAGTATAAGATTCTGAAACGGTTCAGCTCAAAACTTCCTTTCAAACTTTCATTTTTCATTGTTATTGATGAAAATCGCCATGTGCAACAGATAGTCTTACATATCTTGAAACCAAGTTTTCAGAGGAAAACCAACTGCTAGGAAAGCTCGGTCTAAAAAACAGTAAGAACTAAAACGACAAAGTCACTGAGTAAGAGGGGTTAAAAAACATTGGGTTGCTGGGTCAAATTCAGAATTGCTCTTCACACCATGAAGTTCAGCTAGCTCAGCAGCTTTGGAGAACCGTACATTAGTAAAATATGAACTTACTAAGATACCGAAACCGCCAATCAATCCCATTTGTGCCGACGACAAGTCAAATAGACACAGCGAGCAAAAGAACAATGTAAAAAAATTTTGCATGGAAACAGATTAATCCCAGCCCCATCCCTCCGACGACCAAAACCATACCTATCTACATTAATATACGACTAATTTATGACACAATTCTATCATCTGGTATTTTATAAAATTTATACACCGGTTTTCTAGTAAAGTTGAGAAAAACAAAAAACTCCGTCGTCAAGCGACATTTCGTTGCTCTTCGCATCTTAGCAGAAAATGCCGAGATCAGCGACAATGCGAATATCACCAAACAAATTGCCGTTGCTTTGTCAATACGTTCTTCACGTCCCCTTATGCGCAAACAAGCTACAATAGCAATCCGAAAATAGACTACTAATCCCTCGAATCGCGTCGCTGTTTCGCACGGATTCGTACTATTCCTTTGCCATCTCAGTGGTTACGTTTTGGTTAATTCATCAACCTATTAATTTGGTGAAAACCCTCAGTTACATTAAAACTCTGTTCTAAAATAAATTCTAGGGAAGGATCACAGAGGTTTCACATCAAGGGAGCCGAAACGAGCGATGAGATCTAAGGATAAGTCAGTCAGTTACAATTTTCGCCAGATTGTGCACACTGTAAAATGCGCAATCTACCCACCTTTATGCCAAAATTTGAGCATGGCGACTTATTAGAGCTCGCTTACTTCCTGATTTTAATACATATGTACGGGAAACAGCGAGATTTCCGAGTATATAAACTAAAGCAAATGAGCTTTCTGTCATGAAATCGAACGCTAACGTGTCTAAAGGATTTGAACATTTGGAACTCAATAGTGATATTTCAGCTGCGTACAAAAAAGAATAGGCAATTTAATCAGCTTAATTCAGGAATTTCCGTACTCCATGTCACCGATAATACGATCACACACAGATCTTTTTGAACATTTTCGAACTTTCGTACCTTCAACTTTTGAAGCAAAAGCAACATCTGGGTGAACAAAGAGTAGAGTCACGCTTCTTTACATAAGCAATCTCCTAATGCAGAGTAACGCTGTGTGGTGCGATTCCTCTCGCCATGAATCAAAGGATTAAGATGGCACTCTGAGAAGCAAACTAAGAGAAGCAAACCCGAACTGTCCAACTTCGCTAATAAAGTACAATGCGCGGCCTGCGAAAGCAAGGGTGTAGAATCAAAGTTGGAAAACTTACTGAAAAAAATGTATAGGAGAGAGACAAAACTACTCCTTGAGGGATGCGGTATCATTTTTCTGCGCTTTATTCGTGAGAACAATTTAAAAAAACCTTTCCTCTTGTTCTTGATTAATAAAGCTTTTTAGAAGTAACTGATTATGAAAACCTCATGAACCAATTTCCTATGTTTGCTTTGTTTCAATTCTTGAACATTGGAGAAACATAGAAATATTTCTAGGTATCTGGAACCATTCATGTTTTCAAAATCTTGAAACCATTGGGCAAATAGAATGGAATTCTCAAATCGCACTTTTGCGGAACAACGCGTTGAAGCATATCTGATCCCTTGCTCCTCTTTATTTACATCAACTGTTTTTATTATTTCATTTCATTTTATTTACCACAAACCATATGTTGATATAATATCCAGATCAAGGTCTAACTTATAAATTGACAGTTTTAACCCAAATCTGTTTAAATATGAAGAAATTGGATGTGGTGATCCACTGTAATGAGTCTTATTCAAATTTTCTAGCTTCATATGTTCAAAGCATGCATCCGATGCTCTAGTTGATCAAAAAATGAAAATAATTTTCTCTTGTATTATTTGAATCAAGGCTCGGGAGCTCTATTTAATATTATTATGGCTTTGTGACAATTTCACGGGGAGTGTAAGTCCCGGATTTATAACATAGAATTTGCACAACAGTTCTGGCACAAGCACAAAAAGAACCAACTACAGAAATTATTCTCAGCCCAGTTTTCATTGAAAAATTTCCACATTAATTCTAGAAGTCTTCCTTTCAATTTAATGTTGTCGAAGAATTTAATTTTCCTTTGGAGGATGTTCACCCGAAATTCAATTCTATACCAAAAATTGAGTCTCTGCGCTTCGAATCGAATCTCTGGCAGTATAACCTTAGATCTTCTTCCGGCCCATTGAATAACATAATAGTTGCGCAAGTCGAAATCGTACTTTCCTGACACTATGCTGCTAAAAAGTAGATCTTTTAGGACTTTAAAGTAGAGTGGTGGCAGTATATTGCTTTGAACAATTGCTTCTTTGTAACAATTTCTGTTTGTCATCCATTTCATTACCTTTTTATTAAACCACTCTAAAATTTGATACTCGTTTCGCTTTAGCTCCCAGCATTCAGATGCAAACATTAATGTCGGGCTTATAATAGCTCTATATAAGTGAACATTAGTTTTCATGGAAATTGCGCAGCTGGTGTTCCTTCGAAAGAGATAAAACGCCTTCATTGCTTTCGCTATTCGATTCCGCACATTTTCTATCCAATTTAGGGTGTCGACTATAGTTAGCCCAAGATCTTTAACGACCATCTTCTCTTCGATCAATTTTTTTTCTAGAGAGAGTACAACATCCTCGACACGACTCCCGAAAGCAAATTGTGTAAAAGAGCATTTTTTGTAATTGAAAAGGAGGCAGCTTAGGACGCTCCATTTGTGGAGATTGTTTAGATCAACTTGCAGCTTGTCTAGACTGTCATTTTTGGAACAATGGATAAGTTTTAAATCATCTGCAAACAAGAGTGGTAGAGACGGAAAGACTACATTTGGCAGGTCGTTAATGTAGATCAGGAAAAGGATAGGTCCCCGTACAGAGCCTTGAGGAACTCCGCAAGAGACCAAACGTTTCTCAGATTGGTAGCCGTCAACATTTACGCTTTGTGTTACGCTTTGTTTAATAAGTAAAAAGAGACTTCGTGGTATATTCATCCTTGCTAATTTCTTAATCAAAACTGAATGTTTTATTTTGTCAAAGGCTTTAGAGAAATCAAACAGCAGTAGGAAACAGAACTCTTCTGATGAACTAAGATTTTCAAAGATATTGGACAGACTCAAGATAAGCTGCAGGATTACAGACCTCCGCGTTACAAAACCAAATTGACAGGATGTAATGCTGTTCAACAAATCTTCTGAGAAAAACTTCAAGACAAACTTCTCAAAAACCTTGGATATGATGTTGAGCAGTGTGACAGGTCTATAATTTTTCACTTCACTTTTATTGCCATCTTTGAAGATTGTTGAGACCAAACCATGCTTCCATGAACCGGGAACACTGTGTAACCTTCCAATATAGTTGAACAGACTTTTAATCGATTTGGAAACAGTTTTTGCAGTTTTCTTAAGCAGAATTGGGGGAATGCCATCTGCGCCTCTACTTTCTGTGACAAACAGCATTTCCAGTTCTTTGGTGATCTCCTTCTCGGTAAAGTTTATTCTCTGTCCACCAGCTTCGAGAAGAGGTGGAGCATCAATCTGATCATAACTTTCATCAGTAACTACTGATGAGAAATACGTGTTGAATAATTCTGCTTTTTCTTTGCTGTTTTCTGCAACGGAATTCCAGTCAAGATGTACAATTTTTGGTGGGAATTTCTCTTTTTGGAAACTTTTCAAGAATTTGAATATTCTAGATCTGTTTCTGCTTGAAATAAGTTCTTCTTCGTATTCTTGTCGGTCTCTTTCTTGCAGGTTAGCACAATGCTTTTCTAGTTCTATTAATTGGATGGCTAGGTAAGAAGAGAAATTCACGCAACGTTCCGATTTACGTCTGAGTGTCCTGAATTTGTTTAATTTGTGCGATGTTTCAGATGATACCCACGGCGGAAGTTCTTGTCTGCGTCAAGTTCTTCTAGGCGTAGCTTTTTCTATCAGATGAAAGATCCATTCGTACCACAAATCGTTTTTATCTATGCTGCTGTAACAGTAGGAGTCAAAGGGAATGTTTGCAATGAGCTCATTTAGGTAATCAAAATCACAATTGCAATAGCTATAGTATTTTTCTTGTTTCTTTTGAGGCTCTCTTGATGTACCAGTTATTTCGATTTGTATCGGAAAATGGTCAGAGTAGTCTTCTAAATCGTCTAATCTATTGTTTGAAGTTATCAAACCTTCATCATTGGCTAGGACTAAGTCTAAACAGGATGACTTAGTGGTGTTGAAACCAATACATTGCTTGAAATTAGCGTCGATACGTTTGTTTACAAAACAGTATAAGTTTGTTTACAAAACAGTAAACAATTTCGTTTTACACTGACAAGTTCCACTGCCTGACGCATCTTTCCTTCGTCACTTCCTTCATTGACGTTTTTTGTGAACTTCTGGCGTCTTTTCCGGTATAATAGGGCAAAAGTTATTCCACTTCATAAAGCAGGATCATGATTGATGCCAATAATTAAAGTCACAGCACGCTGTTAACTTAATAGCTTCAATAATTGAATTATAAAAAGGACCGTCACATCACCGGTTTAAATCAATGCGCTAGCTTTTCGCAACCTGTCGACTCGAGCAAGTGCCTCATAGCTGTCCCTGCTTCCACCAGCAGATCGGCAACTTGAGCGTTTATACCAAACATAAACTAATAATACACATAAACTGAGAAAATGTCGGATGAATTTGCTCGAACAACAGACGGGTCAAAATAACAGTCTGCCATCTTAACCACTAAGCTTCAGAGCATATTAGCAACAAACTTTATCTCAGAATGAGAGCAACTTAGACAACCCAAAAATGAAAAACAAGCGTGAAAAAGTCACTCGAGAAGACAAATACTATTCTGGAACAAAAGCGCCAAAAACTGTCAACCAAAAGTTTTTTACAAAAACACACACGTTTACAATAAATACCTCAAACTTCGTTTGAGATTAATTAATAACTTACATCAGCGGCTCTGTCGCTTTTAAACGCAATCATTTCCTCTAGAAAATTGTCCAACATCGTCACATCACCGGTTAAAATCAATGCGCTAGCTTTTCGCAACCTGTCGACTCGAACAAGTGCCTCAGTAGCTGTCCCTGCTTCCGCCAGCAGATCGGCAACTTGAGCGTTTATTCCTTCTATGTCGTCCAAATTGTCATCGTCAGCGATATCTCCCTCATATTGCTCATCAATCGCTTGAATAAAACCAGTAACCAGTACAAAATAAGAAAACAAAATAAGCTCATAGTCTATAGAATTAACACTCTGATATCTACGTGGTCTCCTATATCATTGGGCAAAAGCTAGAGGGGTTTACTGCCTTGCCAATCAGCAGAAAAAAACTAGCTGAAAAAAAACCAATAGATTTAAATGGAGACCTACCTTTATCTTGTTCGTCAATGCCATCCATGTCTCCTGAAAACATGATATTTAAACAAATTTATGGTAGTCATTATGCTAAATTTAGCACTCAAGCAACGCAGGCAGCTGACAGATTATTAGAAAATAACTGCCATGGTTCCGTTCCTTAGACCCTGTATAGTTTAATATTTGTAAGTATAGTTTGTACTGTTTTTCTATCGGATGCAATACGGTCAACAATGGTTCTCGGGCCGAGGTGTCAACGCTGGAAAACGCAAAATTATGTAAGAATGGTTATGAAAGCGTTGAATTTATGTAAGATATACGCTCAAAGGTCGACCTTGGATCTCAAGTTTTTGAAAAACTAATTTTTGACAAAACTTACTACTTTTTTGAAAGAAAGTTGCACCCAAGTCAGTACGGTTTTAAGAAGCAACGATTTGCGACACTTCAATTATTCACATTTCGAGATCAAATTTTTGAACACAACGATCTTGAATCAACTAGAGAATTAAGTGTACTGTATCTTGATTTCGCCAAAGCCTTTGACACTTTTTCGCATCTCGTCTTACTTGAAAATTTGAAATTTCTTGGAATTGGTGGAAGCATTTGGGGACTAAAAAGTCATATCTCAAACAGAAAGCAATTTGTTAAAAAAAAGGCCAAAAATCTTCCACCAAAAAAGTCACTAGCGGTGTACCCCCAGGGTCAATTCTTGGGACACTACTATTTCTCCTAATCATCAATGACCTGCCCAAAATGATGCAAGAAGTTGAAACCTACGAAAACGCTGACGATTTTAAAGCGATAGCACTCAACCAAATCGACATATGGCCAGAAAAACTATTAAGAAATGGCTTGAGACCAACAAAATGAAACTAAAAACAAAGAAATCTTAACATAAAGGGATCATCAAGGCAAAAATTGGGGAAAAAGATCTCGATCAGTCAAGTCTCATAGTAATTTAGGACTCATTAAACAGCCAAATTTGAGTTGGAATGCAACTTGCCTTTGCAGTTCTAGGAAAGCAATGATCGCACTCTTCCAAATAAAATGTAATTTGTAAAGCTCATGTGACTGGAAAGTGAAACTAAATGCATACACTGGAAATGTTGTGCCGATTGTCATCTATGCCTCTCAAACTTGGCTACCACGTAGAAGTAACGTCCAAGTATTTGAAAAATTCCAACACCATGTGTAGTAAACCATAGAACCTAATGTATGACATGGTCATAAAAAACATATTGAAGGCACTATTCGAAATTTTCACAATTAATGGGAGCACAAAAAGAGATGATACTAAGAGAAAAACGGATTTTAATAAAATAAAGAAAGCATCATGGATAAATTTGGAAATCATCACGGATTTTTCGGGGGAACTTTGTCAAGAACAAACCTTCCATCATCAAGGAAAGTTTGTTATTGAAGGGATTCGTCAGCCAGTTAAATCTGTTATCTGTTAATTTAAATAACAGGTACCTGTGTGTAGAAAATAAATATGACAAAAATCCCAGAGAGATTGAAAAAACGGGTAAAAATCACCTAAGATTAATCAACCCTTAATAAAAACGAAACCAAAGACCATATACAAAACTAAACCTCATATAAATCAGCTGCCTTTCTCTAAATAGCTTTACATCTTCCCATCTTTTGAAACTTTTTAAATTCCCCATCAATAATTCCAACTCTGTAAATGCCATTTGAATATCTACATCTTCATAACTAAATTAAAGACTTAGACTTAGAAAATTTTCATAAGTAATCTCGAGGTTTAAAGTGCTTAAGAAACCCCCCCCCAACTCAAACCGTAATAGTACACAGTGTGCGGATTTTACACTGGCGACAGAGACGGGTTATTACGATTGCCACCGTAATCAAATCTAAATTAAACACCAAATTAAACTCAACAATGATGCACAGCCGTCCCGAAGAAGATATTGCAGTATGAGCCTTGATAAAAGAAAAGCAATGAAAAAAATGTTGAAGATCTAGAAGATGCAAAATTAATTGAGCCGACCCATTTGTATTGGGCAGCATCGACAATATTGGTGAAAAAGAAAGATGGCAGCTACAGACTAATTGTAGATTACAGAGGTTTGAACTGACAAATCGAGAAAACAAGTTGGCCGCTAACAAGAATAAATGACGTCACTGACACTCTAGACGGAAATTGTTAATTTTCCAATATCGATTTGAAATTGAGATATTTTCAAATATAAAAATATCACGGATGAAAAGTAGCAGATCGTGACAACTTTTGCAACTCCAATGGGAATCTACAAGTGGAAGAGAATAACCATGGGTTTGGCGTCAGCGCCAGAAGTTTTCAAAATTTAATGGAATTGATCATGTCGACATTCTCCTATGAATTGGCTTTAGTATACCTGAATGACATAATCATCTCCGGTGGATCCTTTGAGGAGCACCTCAACCGTCTGGATCTCGTAGTTGGACAATTTAAAAACGCTGGATTGAAAATAAAAGGCTAAAAATGTAGTTTTTTTCAGAAAACAACTCATTTCCTGGGACACATTATATCAAGTAAGGGCGTGGAAGTGGATCCGGAAAAAGTAGCGGCAGTCAGTAAAATGAAAAACCTACAATACAATAAAAGAATTGAGAGCTGTATTAGGATTAGTTGGTTTTTACAAAAGATTCATACAAGATACTGGATAAATAGCAGGGCCGTTTTGTAAGCTATTAAATAAAAAAGAACGTTTTTCTTGGAGCAAAGAGTGTGAATCAGCAGTTGAACTACTAAAACAAGCACTACAGTAAGCACCAATTTTGAATTATCCGAATGACACGGATCCCAATACGTTAAACACAGACGCCTCTCTGTTTGGCATTGGTGCAAATATTTCCATAGACAACAATGGGGTGAAAGAGTTATTGCATACGCTACGCAAGCAAAACGCTCAGCAAAAGTCGCAAATTATTCTGCGACAAAACGAGAACTTTTTGCAATAGTTTAATTTACTCAATACTTCTGATATTATTTTCTGGGACAAAAATGTTGAATTGTTACCGACCATTGGGACCTCACGTGGTTATATAGTTTTAAGCAACCAGAAATTATTCGCCAGATAGATAGAAAAGCTGGGGCAATTGGACTAGGGAAATTGGTTGAACAACCAGTTGAACATCATATAAAATCAGCCGACCTCATTATAGTAAGAAACTGAATTGTGAACCGGAAACGCCCTCAAAGAATAACATGAGACGAGCCTCTAGAGCACTGTGGAAACTTTGGACTGATTTCAGAAACTTACGAATTGAAAATGATCTAAATAAGAGGGAGAAAATCTTTGACGAATTTAACAACTTAACATAAATAGTCATTCAGAGATCACTTTTAAAAGAAATTCTACTTTTCCTTCGTGAAAATTGCGGACATTTTCGTATGGCCAAGCCATTTGATCGGGTTCGAGAACGATTGTATTTGCCCGGAATGAGAAAAGATGTTCACGAGTGGGTAAGCTCTTGCGAAGTATGCTGTCAAAAGAAGTCTTCACACCAGAAACACATACAAAGCCTGACAACGTGGAAACGAAGCCACACGTTTTGGCAAGTCGCCTTGAACATTATGGGACAGTTACCCGAGTCAAGTGGAAACAAATACATTCTGTTAACTGGAGATCAGTTTACAAAATGGTATGAAGCAATTCCTATGCGCAACCAAGAAGCTTCAGCGGTAGCTAGGACCTTTGTATTAGTATGGGTTTCAAGGTTTGGTTGACCGGCAAATCTCCATAGCAAAAAAAATAGCAATTTTGTGTCGAATTTTTTCGAGAACATGTGTAAAGAGCTGGGAATCAACAAAACATCAACAACAGCTTATCATCCTCAAGGAAACGCAATGATTGAGCGCACCAATCGCACAATCGGAAAGAGCCTTGCAAAATATGTGGGTGAACCTCACAACACCTGGAGCGACTACCTTCCGCTATGATGGCGTACAGATAATCAATTCACTCTGTTACCAAGCACAGCGCCTTTTATCTACTTTCTGGACAGTCATGCGCGCTGCCGAAGAAATTTTTGGACAAAGAAAATTAAATCCTTTTACAGTGGACCGCAGGTAATATGTGAAATAATCATCGAATTAAACTTTTTTATTGAAGATATGAACACGAAAAAACAACAAAAGGTTCACTACAATCGACTCAATGGTTTTAACAGTAGAAGTGCTATCACTGAAAAAAACCCAATGAGTCAAGGAGAAAACCGTGAATATCACAAAATCACGTTACGGAAGACAACATTTTTGTGGAAACTGTAATAGTCACTCCAAAATTGAATGACACAGGAAGAAGAGAAGTTAATCCTGAAGGGAATAATGGTCAAATTAACCCTATTACTGAAACTCACAATGAAACAGTCAAGGAGGAAACACCAACGGGTGGGAATACCAGAGAATCAATAAATACTAACAGAAAGAACAAAAGCAGAAGCACAAAAGTACCTGCGCCCAAAGTTGCCACACAGCAGAAGTAGGATAACCTCGTGGCAAAATCCGAAATGAGTGAAGGAAAAGAAATTTCAAATAGTACCACGTTTTCTACTTCGCAAAATTTTACAGAACGACGATATTAAACAAGAAGTGAGTCGAGAATAACAACACCACGGAAACTGAAAGACTTTTTTTGTATAAAGATAATGATTCAGATGAAAAGTTTTTTTATGAAGTATTTTTTTAGAAAAAAGGAGATACGACAAAATTCAGAGGACGTGGAGCCCACATTGGAACGTGCAACTGAACTGTAAAATTCTCCAATTGGTTAGCGTATTAGGCTTTTCACAATCCGTGGAGATTGTGAGGTATAATTTTGAGAATATTCTCTAGACGCAAAAATTTGCCATGAAGGAACGGACAAAAGGCGAAACGTCACATATGAATGAGGGGCAGGTAAATTAAGGAGGACTCATCAACGTCAAGATTTGCATGAGTAAACTAAAATACTGCATGTACAGGGCTGCATATACGGTAACTTTGCTGCAAAAGTTGTTGATATGACGACGCAATTTACTTAAACGAAAAATAACAAACAATTCCAAAGTTTTACCTGAGAAAAGAATCAGTATGCCAAAACCTATGGCATGGACACAAAGCGCGGTTAACGGGTTAACGGGACTTAGAATTCATGCTCGTATAGAATTCCCTAATGAGATGAATGTTGGCCAAACCGACGCAGAATTTATTCAGAAAATATCAAAATCATTCATGAAAGGCGGAGATGAGAAAGAAGTGAATTATGTCGGGCCCGTGGATTGGATCAATCCAAAAACGAAACACAGAATGGTAATATCATGATAAATGCTGTAATTTTCATGGGGACTTTGTTCATTCAAACTAGGGAAGCAAATGAAGGAACCTGGTTATATTTTAAAGAACTTCTGAAACAGGAGCAGACGTTGTTATATCAAGGAGAAACATCTGCAATAGATTCAATACAATTTTTTGTTCGACCAGGAGAAAAAACCAAATATCTTAAAAATAATTAAATTTTCAGACTCGATAACGGCAAAAATAATCTGCACCGGAAACAAAAAGTATATCACAATCAAAATTGACAGAAAACGAAATTTAGTTATTCAGCTGAAAAAAGGACAAAAGAGATAAAAAATTTTCAGGTTTTTGAAACAAACCACAGAAATTTGTTTTACACAAACAAAACGATGACGGCCACTGAACAAAAATTTTCGCCAACAGACATATCTGATAGAGATTTGTGGGACATAAAACTCGACCAACTTTTTGTGTGGGATTTTTCTGGCCTGTTTGAAAATCTGAAACAAATAGAGTTATTAAATTGTCATTGTAAAAAACTGCACAGGGCTATGATTTTAACAACAACAATTAACGAAAACTCTCACAAAAGTTTCCTAAGTCAACAAAACGCTCTAGGTACACACGCAGAAAGAGCGCGAGGAATAATTTATTTCCATAGGTGCGCTAAAGTTATCGTACATATTGTCGAAAACCAGTTTTGTACCGAGGTAGTACCAATTAGCGTGTCTTCTGACAACAGTTCAGAAGGAATTAGATACATGGACCCTATTTCTAGATTATTCTATAGAAATTTCACGCTCAATAAATGCGACCCCATGCACTTGAACGCTCTTGAAATACAGAATGGGTCATGAATAACATATGGCCGACAAATACGACAAATTGCTAAACCCAATGATATGACTAATTACAGAGTTAACGTCAATTGGTCAGATTCTGCACCAATGGAAGGGTTTTTCAATGACAAACACCAATAGTTCAACAAGAGGACACAAAGATTAAGGCATTCGAGAAAAATGATAACAGGCAGAGAAGTTTTCCTGGGACAAGGATGTTTATATGGGCATGAGACTCTAGAGTTTTTCAACACGAACCTGAAATACAATCACCGGTGGCATGAGAAGCTAGCTTTTGAATACTTGGGTAGTGAAGTGCAACAAATCTGGCATGTGGTCAGGGATATAATCATCGCTTTGATGACTATTTTTATTGGATCTAAAATCATATTTTGTTTGGTACGTGTGTTTCTTTCAATCGATACGCTACGCAGTGGCACCGATCCTGTAATTTCATTGCAACCCATTAACTCAATGGGAAAACTAGATTATTTTCATCATTTAAAACAACGTTATAAGGAGCAAAAATTGACAAGAAAGAGGTCAGTCGAACTGTGTTATGGTAATGCAAACATTTTAGTTATAAAAGCAAAAAAAGCTGAATCTGTACCAGATATGACAGAAATTGAGATTGACACATTAAATTAATTTAAGTATAAGATATGTACGAATGCCAGAACCAAAAATCAGCGTTTATTGCTACTATCTACCCGAGTTGTTTGAGGTCAGGTCGATAGTCAGATACCAAGTGTATCGGATTGTTGGAGTAACCTCAAATAAAAGATACGTGGTGCCATTGATGCAGCTCCAGCCGCCCAACATAAAAGATAGAGCCCAAATTAGTGTTATGGAGTTGAATGAGATGCATCAGAAAATCGAGGAACAGCAACAGAAGATTGACAACAGCGAAAAGCTCGGAACTGCCGGGGAGCGGCTCCGACAGGAGCTCTGGCAGTTAAAACTTGAAAGTCAAAGATTAAGCAATCAATTTCTTGAGACCAAACGACTGCTTGAAAACGCTGGGAGTCAATGAGAGTTCAGGTTGAAATATTGAAAAAAGAGTTGGAGGAGGTTACGAATGTAGCGGAAACAAAGACAAGATAATGTATCGCTCGGGTGGATGAGCGGAAGTGTTTAGCTCGGGAGTTGGAGAATGCGAGATAAATATCAGAAAACTAAAGATGGGGTAAGAACAGAGCAGACATCAAAGAAATTTGTCCCGTGGAAGCTGGAGGCGATCATGAAACACAGCACATTCAGTCAACCTACAAATTTTTATGAGATTCTTTTCCTGCCACAGGGGGCCACAACCAGTACTATCCAGAAACGTTTCAAAATGTTGGCAATGCTCTGCCATCCGGAAAAGGGTGGTCGGGAGGACATTTTCAAAATTATTCTTCAAGCAAAAAAATATGGAAGATGACGAGGCCCGTGATATTTATGACAAATACGGGATTGAAGAAGCAGAGGAATATATGAACTCGAAAATGGACCTTTGAAACTCTTGCTGTGAGTGGGTGGAACACTCAATTTTTTTAAGGGTGAGGCAGTGTAGTAAACCATAGAACTTAATGTATGACATGCTCATAAAATACATATTAAAAGCACTATTCGAAATTTTTACAATAAATGGGAGAACAAAAAGAGATGGTTATTAAGAGTAAAGCGGATTTTAACAAAATAAAGAAAGCATCATAAATAATGATGGGAATCTTCAAGGAATTTCATCTTGATGGGAGACGTCAAGGAATGTCTGCTCTTGACAGGATTTGTCTGGCAGGTAAACCTGTTATCTGTTAGTTTAATTTACAGGGTCCCGTGCGGTAGAAAATAACTATGAGAAAATCCCAAGGAGATTAAAGAAAACGGGTAAAATTAAACTAAGATTATTCAACCATTAGTAGGATTGAAACCAAAGACCATAATCAAAACTAAACTTCATATAAAAGAGCTGCCTTTCTCTAAATAGCTTTACATCTTCTCATCATTTGAAACTTCTTGTATTTCAAACCAATAATTCTAACTCTATATTAAACCGTTTGAATATTTACCTCATCATAATTAAGTTAAACTCTTATGCTTAAAAAATTTTCATCAGTAATCTCGAGGTTCAAAAGGGCTTGAGAAAAACCCCCCAACCCAAACCGTAACCGTACACTGTGCACGGATATTACACATGCGATGAAATGGATACTCAACCAAAATCAGAGCAACCGGAATCGCCTAAACCTGTTATCACTGAGTCTCGATGTAGAAATGCATAATTTTTTGCTTTTATTATCTCTTATTCAAGAGAATTACGAATTAGATATCAACGATATTGATGATGCAGTAGAAACAACACGTCAAAGTGAACGGAGTGAAAATCGGGTCACAAAAGCGGGAATTAGCAGGACTAATGATAACTTTTTTAGAAGAACGAAATTGCTCTTCAACATTTCTAGAGTAGCGAATGAGCATAAAAAGGCCTTGAACAAAATTAATCAAAGAAAACATACTGGAATTTTTTTTCACAAATCATTATGTGGAAGAGAAAATATGCACACGGAGAGTGACTTGCAGATGCGGAAACTGCAAAACACTAAGCAAGTTAAAACTGTTCTGGGCTGTAAATTGGGTGCAAGCACAAGATCCTTACTCTAAGTCCTATACTACTACATCAACTACAGTACTATAATTCCAACGCTTTTACCGCTACTCTTACATAAATTTGCATTTTTGAGCGTAGATCTTATATAATTTTGCATTGATATTAGCATGGTTTTCAAAGTTTTTGCGTTGGTTTCAGCATATATTTTTAATAGTTTTGAGCTGATTGTGGCGTAGGTCTTACTTAACTCTGCGTTGAATTAAGCGTAGATCTTACAAAATTTACGATAGATCTTCAGTAAATTTGTGTTGAATGTCGCGTAGGTCTTACTTAATTCTTCGTTGAATTTAGCCCCGATCTCACATAAAATCAACAGATTCACAGCAAAGTGTTCATTGTTTTACGTTTTAAAATTTAAATCTTCCATAAATTTGCTTTGAAATATGCTTATATCTATTATTATTTTTTGCGCTGGATATAGCGTAGATCTTTTATGATATTAGCGCAGATCTTACAGAACTCTGCGTTGAGTTTAGCGTAGCTCTTACATAAAATCAAAGCTTTTACAGCCAATTGTACTTAACTTCACTCTTTTAAGCTTAGATTGCACAATTTTGCGCAGAAATTATCGTAAATCTTACATAATTTTGCGTTGAATTTAGCGTAGATCTTACGTAAAATCAGCGCATTCACATGATTTTACTTTTCACACCGGCGATCCAGAATAATTTCCCCTTTCGTCCATCCCGTACATTATGCACCCCCGTTACAAAGCAAGCTGGGGGCGCGAACAATAAAAATCCAAATACTGAGATCAATTTAGCTTTGATTTTTTATAATTCTGTGGGAAGATGTGTCGGCTTGCATG
>NC_134473.1:55064046-55221427 GCF_964194025.1 Convolutriloba macropyga
GTACTATGCGGCGTGAAGAGAACAAACAAAGTAGCAAGGTCTCCCAATTAAATCTACGAAAATATATTTATTGGCGAATACTGCTCTCTTGCTGTAGAGCGTTTATTGATCCTGGCTCCAATCATTTGTTTATAAACGGCTAATGTGTGTGAGCAGTTGCAATTACCAATCCAGCCAATGAAACCGAAATCTTGTCTCGCCTATGGAGAAGTATTTCCAGTTCCTGGAGTTTGTAGTGCTTTCATGAGCATGAATAAGTTTTATTTTATTGTTTCCTTCTCTGTAGTTGTTCACTTAGTTTGTACCGCAATGATTGGCCTGGATTTATTTTCACATCATGATAGAGTCATAATTAAATTTGGTGGAAAGAAAACACAGATGGACGTGTATGGGGGACATGTAGCAGGGAGGGCAAGTAGCAAAGGTCGCGGTTTTAATGATAATTGCATATCAATTGTTGTATCTTATTCACATGATCAATGATTTATCTAAATATATATATATATATATATATATATTTATAAGTACACTGATATGTATATATATATATATATACATAAATATATATATATATATATATATATATATATATATATATAAATATATTTATATATATATATATATATATATATATATATATATATATATATATATATATACTTGTATATGCTTGTGTTTCAGATGTCGAATAAAAGCTTGCAGTGAGCGGTGTTTCAGCTGAGAAACACGACAATTTTATTCAACATCTTTCAGGAAGTTTCAACCTCCTGGTCTTTCGGTCGAACCAACCCGAGAGCCATGGTGTTGGTGGAAGCAATGCTTTGTTGATGGTCTATCTATCAAAGAAATTACGGAAGACTCTCATAAGTTGCCATCTCTCAGATCAAACGCAGGAGCGAGACTCCTTACAATTCTCTCGGTAGCAAATACTTTCGACGACGCAATTGTTATGGATGCTCTATTCAAGAAGCCTTCAAGAATTATTTACGCCGGACATCAAGTAGTTTCGTGCAAGCAGCCAGATGATGAATGCATAACAGTGCTTCTCCAGCGACTACGGACTTTTGTCGGGAACTTTGAATTCACAAACCTCAATTTGCAGCAACATAAGGACATATCCCATCGAGATGATTTAGTATCTGGTCGTGAATCTAATGCAATACGTGTTCGCCATTTGGAATTGGCGGACTCGGAAGCTTCACAGTAGAATTTAATTTGACTCGCTAATGCAATCCAAGTATCTTCCGATTGCTCCCGCGCATTCAATGCCAGCTCAGACACTCCGCCATCTACACCCAGTGCACCCGTTGGAAATATCGCTGCTGTCAATAAAAGAACAGCTCAAACTTATAAGGCATGGAATCGTAAATGTGGGTTTTGTGGTCTGCAGGAACATCCACGAACTGATTGCCTAGCGCGAAGATGTACATGTCTGAAATGCAGCAAACATGGTCATTGGGCAGCGGCGTGTAAGTGAACTTTTGCAACTTTTGCTTCGGATGACGATGAACAACGGGCTTCTGTACTATAAGGCGTGAAGAGAACAAACAAGGTAGCAAGATCTCCCAATTAAATCTACGAAAATATATTTATTGGCGAATACTGCTCTCTTGCTGTTAGAGCGCTTATTGATCCTGGCTCCAATCATTTGTTTATAAACGGCTAATGTGTGTGAGCAGTTGCAATTACCAATCCAGCCAATGAAACCGAAATCTTGTCTCGCCTATGGAGAAGTATTTCCAGTTCCTGGAGTTTGTAGTGCTTTCGTGAGCATGAATAAGTTTTATTTTATTGTTTCCTTCTCTGTAGTTGTTCACTTAGTTTGTCCCGCTATGATTGGCCTGGATTTATTTTCACATCATGATAGAGTCATAATTAAATTTGGTGGAAAGAAAACACAGATGGACGTGTATGGGGGACATGTAGCAGGGAGGGCAAGTAGCAAAGGTCGCGGTTTTAATGATAATTGCATATCAACTGTTGTATCTTATTCACATGATCAATGATTTATCTAAATATATATATATATATATATATATATATATATATATTTATAAGTACACTGATATGTATATGTATATATATATATATATATATATATATATATATATATATATATATATAAATATATTTATATATATATATATATATATATATAATATACTTGTATATGCTTGTGTTTCAGATGTCGAATAAAAGCTTGCAGTGAGCGGTGTTTCAGCTGAGAAACACGACAATTTTATTCAACATCTTTCAGGAAGTTTCAACCTCCTGGTCTTTCGGTCGAACCAACCCGAGAGCCATGGTGTTGGTGGAAGCAATGCTTTGTTGATGGTCTATCTATCAAAGAAATTACGGAAGACTCTCATAAGTTGCCATCTCTCAGATCAAACGCAGGAGCGAGACTCCTTACAATTCTCTCGGTAGCAAATACTTTCGACGACGCAATTGTTATGGATGCTCTATTCAAGAAGCCTTCAAGAATTATTTACTCCGGACATCAAGTAGTTTCGTGCAAGCAGCCAGATGATGAATGCATAACAGTGCTTCTCCAGCGACTACGGACTTTTGTCGGGAACTTTGAATTCACAAACCTCAATTTGCAGCAACATAAGGACATATCCCATCGAGATGATTTAGTATCTGGTCGTGAATCTAATGCAATACGTGTTCGCCATTTTGAATTGGTGGACTCGGAAGCTTCACAGTAGAATTTAGTTTGACTCGCTAATGCAATCCAAGTATCTTCCGATTGCTCCCGCGCATTCAATGCCAGCTCAGACACTCCGCCATCTACACCCAGTGCACCCGTTGGAAATATCGCTGCTGTCAATAAAAGAACAGCTCAAACTTATAAGGCGTGGAATCGTAAATGTGGGTTTTGTGGTCTGCAGGAACATCCACGGACTGATTGCCTAGCGCGAAGATGTACATGTCTGAAATGCAGCAAACATGGTCATTGGGCAGCGGCGTGTAAGTGAACTTTTGCAACTTTTGCTTCGGATGACGATGAACAACGGGCTTCTGTACTATAAGGCGTGAAGAGAACAAACAAGGTAGCGAGATCTCCCAATTAAATCTACGAAAATATATTTATTGGCGAATACTGCTCTCTTGCTGTTAGAGCGCTTATTGATCCTGGCTCCAATCATTTGTTTATAAACGGCTAATGTGTGTGAGCAGTTGCAATTACCAATCCAGCCAATGAAACCGAAATATTGTCTCGCCTATGGAGAAGTATTTCCAGTTCTTGGAGTTTGCAGTGCTTTCGTGAGTTTGAATAAATTTTATTATATTGTTTTCTTCTCTGTAGTTGTTCACTTAGTTTGTAGCGAAATGATTGGCCTGGATTTACTTTCACATCATGATAGAGTCATAATCAGGTTTGGTGGAAAGAAAACACAGATGGACGCTCCAAATTTAGCTGCTTTTGCTGAAAATAACAAGTTTAGAGCAACAATTATTCACCCACCAAAATTCTTCTCCGACAAAATTTATCAAGCTAAGCCCATCGCAACGAAATTTAGACTTTCAAACAAAGAAATTTTTCTGAGTTTATGCGGGAGAAAAATTTTGAATCTGCTTTCGAAACGAATACTTCGTTGCTCAACATCTCCAGGGCAACCTCAGGCGTTTGTTGTAAAAGACCGAAAAAGATGCATGGCAGTTGAATACTCTATGACAGTAAATTTAATTACCAGTCTTGTTGCGTACCCGTTTCCGAATATGGAAGAACTGCTGAACAACGCTTCTGAGAATCATTTTTATCGAATATTGACCTAAAAAGCGCTCATCATCAGGTATCATTGAAGAAAGAAAATATGAAGTTCACAGCCTCGAATTCGGGCAAAAATTGTACAATCTTAACCGTCTCCTTTTTAGGGTAAGTAAGGCGGTATCTGAGAGTCAGATAATTATAGACAATTTCGTCGACCGAAACAAGCTAAAAAAGCCGTACCATTACATTGACGATGAAATAAATGGTGGACAATTCGAAGAAGAGCATGACAAGAACGTTAAAGCCTTTCATCTCGCTGGTGAAAAAGAAGGAATCACCTTGAAGATGAACAAATGTCAATTCTGTCTAACGGAAATTTTTATGCTAGGCCACATCTTCTGAGCAGTTTCTAAGAGGCCGGTATTTCGAAAACATTGAGACGTTTATTTGGATGTTTTGCTTATAATACGAAATCGGTATAATACTCAAAAACAATTCAGCCGCTCTTACAACCTCAAAAGCTAAGAGGTTTTCCGTTGAGTTTCGCTGTCATTTCTCGTAACAAGGATTTGAAGTCTCAGATCGTTGATGCTTGTTTAATCTTGCCTCGTGCAGATGCTATCTGAAAACTCAATAATGGCTAAGAAAGAAACTATCACAAAAACACTTTTCTGGAAACTGATGCCTCGGGATACGCCATTGATTAATCATTATCCCAAAATATTAGACCAATAGCGTATTTTTTGCTAACAATTCTGCAGTGTGAGCAGATCGTTCTGCTTCGGAGAAAGAAGTCCATTATCTGAGTTTTTCTGGTAGTTTCTCTCTTTGATGAAAACATTTCCGGTCAGAGTGAACACCGATCAAAAGAGCACCGCATTTTTTGTAGTAAAAATCAAAAACAAAGCATGAATGAATATCGCTAGAGTATTGAATACAGACCTGGAAGCGGACATATAGGAGTTGACGCTATCTCCAAGATTGATCACTTAAAGAAGGAGAGCAAACCTTTGCTATTTTCTCTGAATGATAAATTAGCACATCCTGGAGCGACTAGGTTTTGGCACTACATCAATTCTATGTCCCGCACACTCTCGAGGACTTTAAGCAAGTTTTTGCCGCATGCGACACTTGTCGCCCATTAAAACCCAAATTTTACGTGCCGAGCCGGCCTAGTCACATAATTATGGCCTTAAAACCGTTTGACAGGATAAACATTGATCAAGTTGGTCCAAAGATTCCGTCTTTCATTTCGACCTCTAATTGCTAACCGTAACAGACGAAGTCAGTCGGTTTTCCTTTGCCTTCCCCATTAAAGATATTACAGCAAATACTTTTATTAGGTTCTTTTCGCATTTTTTTGATATAATTGGCAATCCAGGGTTTATCCACACAGATGGTCGCAGAAGTTAGGATTTCTCTGCCCAGTATCATGAAATGCCAAATCCCGTATATCGCTGTACCACCGTCAAGTTTACGCGCAAATAGGAAAGTTACAGTGGAGTTATCTGGTATGCTATTTTTGAATCCTGGAAACTTCCACAGAACCACTGGGAAACTGTTCTTGGCGAGGAAAATTTTTGAATTATGGGGTTGCCTTGTACCAGTACAACAAACCCCTCTCTGTCGATTTTTGCAATTCCTGTGTAATACAATGGAAATTTAACTTTACCAGATTTGCTCTTTAAAGGCAATACAGCCTACCTGAGAAACGCTGTAAATCTGACCTTCTCGTGGAAGCTACAAAAAAATTAACAGACGTTTTTAGCGAGAGTGTTGTCCAAGTCTAATATCCTAGTGAACGGGAAAGCACTGTCTCTGCTCGAGCCTTAGCTTCTTCTTCAGAATGTCATTCAGACACTGCATTGAATGAGCAGCAAGCTGTGGTTTCTGAAGAAACAGAGAACACATCAATTTCACAGAACGAAAACATTACAATGGTTGTTGGTGAAGGTCGATGTTTCTACTGAGGAAGCGTGCAAAGTGCCCAAAAAAGCAACCGAAATGCTCGCCAAAGCACCGGAAAAGCTTATAAACCAATGATGGCATAGCACGAAGCGGAAAATAGACGACCTGGACGCCTGAAAATCAGACCTATGTATATAATTGATTACGTTATTTTTTCAAATGCAATGGGTGAGTGTAATGATAATTGAGTACCTTCTGTTGTATCGTAATCACATGTTTCATATAATGATTTTATATATAAGTTTGTGTTTGAGATGTTGAATAAAAGCCTGCAAAAAGCGATCTTTCATCTGAGCAACACGACAGGGGGATGGTAGTTAGAATTATGAGAAAAAATTCAGACCCGCATAAGTTAGGCATATGTTACTGAGTTTTGTCTCAAAAGTGATTTTTTTTGTGAAATTCATAATAACTGCGTTGAAAACTCGTTCATAAATCAATTTTTTAAAATGACACTCTGTTTCTAGGAACCACAGTTATTTATGAAACCACAAAATTCTGCTTAATGCAACTAAAAAGAACTGAATATTTGTAAAAACTGCGATTTGAAACGCAAAATTATTTAAAATCTACCTTTAGAAACCGAAAAAAAATCTACGTTTGGAAACGCCAAAACTTAATGCAAAGTGATTCTACAGTCTGATTCATAAAGAAAGCGGTTCTTAAGAAAACTAAGGAACTGTGACCCAGGAACTGAAGCGACAAGCTTGCATGCAGTCAGTGATTCAAGCCTCAATATCAAAACTAAACAGGTTGGTTTTTGTAAGATCAAATCTAACATCAACGCTGGATTTTATAAAAGCTACGCAAAATTTGTCTCAAAATTATGTCAATTGTGCGCTAATTTTAACTCAAAATTACGTAAGATATACGCTCAAAAAAAACAAATTTATGATAGATCTGCAGGCAATTTGTTAAATTTATTCAAGATCTACGCTTAGAATGGCAAAACTACGTAAGATTAGCTGTAACGGGAGTTTAAAAGTCAAAAACTGGCCACAAACTTCGTAAATTTGTTTGCGGCGAATGATTTGTTTGCGTTGAGTTTATATCTCTAAATTCAACATATTCAAAGCAAAATTTTGTGAGACCATGGCGTAAGTTTTCCCACTTTTCAACATGTCGGTAGAAATTGTCTGTCTTGGTCTTACGGACTACGTCTTAACTAAACCCATCAGATTGACACGGAACAATTTGTGAGTTCTACAAAGTGATAATGGCTTCGAAAACCAAATCCAATTCACTCTTTGAGGGAGCTGCAGTGAGAAAGATTTGCCAGTTAGGAATGAATTTCATTATTGAAAATGAACGCTTTTTTAAACGTGCATCCACCGTCGGATGCACATAAAATAATGCACAATTGAATGAAACGATTTACAAACACCTGACCAACCCAAAAATATCTTTCAATCGAAATTGAAATCTCACGTGGTAACTGAAATAAACGTAATGGATGCATATATACCTAAGTTGGGCAGGAAAGCAGGAGAATTACAACTAGGATATCAGAAAATGAAAAAATGGGTCAAGACTTTGCTCTTGTTTTGCTCTTTTTCTCTATATCGTTTAACAATTTCCAAAAATTTTAACATGATGATGAACGTTAAGTTCAATAACGTTTGTTTTAGAAATGAAAGTTCAATGTGTATTGAGAAATCTGCTTGTTCTAAATGACTTTAAAAAATTTTACACTTGTTTTTGACTAAGTCTACAAAATGCTAAGAAATGAATTGAAAGAACAACAAAACTTTGAATTGTTTTGGCAGTTTAAGCTACATTTACCTTTTTTTTACATTTGATAAGACAAACAGATCATTAACTTCATTCTGAAATTTTCGAATTTTTACGGTATTACGTTTTCAATTCGTGAACTGGAGTTTCTTCACTCAGACCTATCTGTTGTCATCTAGATGTTTTGGTTTTGACACAATTTCGGAACAACAAGTACCAAATTCTTTTCAAATCTGGAAGATCAAATTTTACATATGAATAAATAATTTAATGTCATTTCCCGCCCCGGTATTCATAGTGCTTATATATTTGCGGTTTTAACTTTCTGATATAGATAAGTTCAACCAAACGACATGCATCAAACATAGATGAAATTGCAACCATAACATTTAACTTTATTTTTTGGTTGAATGCGTTGCGTTTACATATTTAAATTCAACACATTCAATGCAAAATTATGTGAGAAATTGCCGTAAATTTGACAACTTTTCCAAATGTCGGTAGAAATCCTCTGTCAAGGTCTCACTATCGTTGTGAAAATGATTTGAATGTACCACAGTTTTTTCTGTCTACTTGCAAAACTATGCGTGATAAGTTCTCTCTATTGGACAGAAAACTAGCATTGGCTTATTCTCCTTTTTTGAGACTTCTCTTCTCGTTTTTATCGTTATGTTCGTCTTTCTCGGAAGGTTTTGTTGTAACCATTCTTTTTTGATTATTTTATCCAACGTGATTTTAAAATACTGGCCAATAACCCATTGGATACTGTTCGTATCTCTTGATTTTTGTTGTGAGCTAGATCAAAAAGTTGAACCACGTTTTTCCTATCTGGTGTTTGTGCGAGCTACACAAATTTATGATAAAAATTTGCTTTCTTCTTAAGTAAAGACTGAAAAATCACACAAATTATAAATTGGAAAAAAAATGTTCTAGAAGAAAATGCTCTAGCTAAAATTTTGCAAAAACTGATAAGACGTTTTATATAAATTTCGCTCGAGAGCAATTAATAAATATTGGGTCAGAGCATATTGATTGAGTTTTGCTACAAAAGAAACCCACGTTGACAGTATGATGTGAGCATGCCAGCCTGAAATTTTAATAGTGGATCGAAGTTCGAAACAATTAAAAACTTTAATCGATGGCCAATAAAAATTGAACAGCTGATTTGTTATTTGCTTTGTTAAATCGACCGATTACTCATACTAATAATTCGAGTAGTAATTTGCACAACCATGAAATTGTCTACGTATTTGAACCCGTTTACGTAATTCAATCATTTCGCTTTTTAGTTTTTCTTGAAAATGAAACGAGTTCTATTTGTAGTTTATGCCACTTTCACGAAACACTTCCGATTACAACTCAGTCATTCCCTATGGATTGCCACCTAATTTCTGGAAAATATAAGAGTACATTTACTAACTAACGTCGGACAAATTGGTCTCAAACAACTGGCGAGGCTAAAGAAAATTTTACGCCGCATTAACTGCAATAAATAATGGACGTGTTTGAATTTGCGGCATCTTGGTACAGACTTTGGTGATAGTAAAAACTCAGCCACATGGGCTGGCTAATCACTGATGCTGCGACCACAGTTGGCTTTATTTTAGCAACAAGCGTATTTTGGTAATGCGAAAATTTCAATTTACTCAATAAGTACGAGTCAAGTGTTGGAATGTAACTTAAAAAATTTTAAAAAAAGTTCTAAAAGAAACTCTCAAAAAAGATTCTTGAGAAGGAAACGCACGTTGAAAGTAACTGTTTCAAACTTCTTTGAGAGCAATTAAAGATTGAACAGCTCAGAATTTTGCTCTCACATGACGTTGGTCGTAATTATCCTGAAAGACGGCTTCTCTGTTGTTTGACTGATTTCTTTTTATATCTGCTCAATTGTATCAGTCAATTTTCAGGACTTTCTGTTTTCCTTTACAATAATAGATGAATTGAACAGCTGCTTTTTTTGAATTGAACAGCTGGATAACAAGGTGTTCTTACAAATTGGACAAATTGTTTGCGAATATAGCGAGAATAAGAAACCCAATTAATTTGCAGGCTTATTAATCGAAGTGACGAAACTGGCGACTCTTAAAGAATAATTTTAAAAATCTGCAAGAAAAAGACTTGATTTATAAACAGATTTTGGTTTGAATAGTATCATCTAACATACAAATAAAACTAATGCCAATTGGACTGTCCGCCTTTTAAAATAAATTTCTCACTTATTTGACAAATTTCAAACTGTTGACAACCCAAATAAAGACAACAAACTACTGGATAAACGAATAAAAAACTTTTTATGTGCGATACCTCAAGTTCGGAATTTTTTATATTATGGCTGATAAACATTGGAATTTGCTGTTGAATACAGTTATGTGATTTTTGAAGATTGTGTGAGGTTCGGACAAAAAGGTGCTTTGTTTGATCTTTATGATCTGGCAAAGTTTTCTTGGTCATATCTCAGCCTAACTATCATCCCGTCCAAATTTACAATTCCCTGTTTAACAATGTTTGCAAAATTTATAGTTTTCTTATATAAACTCTGTTGAACAGCTTTAAAGACGTTTCATTTGATTGTTGACTGCATTTTTATAGTTGCGAAATTGAATCCACATACTTTAAGCGCGTAGAGTTTTCTTAGGGTACGGCGTCTTGCTTGGTGAAGTTAATTGCTTGCAACAAATACAATAACCCCCTTTTTGCCTTTTCATTCGGCCGATTGATGAAATTAAAAATTATTCGGACAAATGGGTCTCAAACAAATGGTGAGGCTAAAGAAAATTTTACGCCGCCTTAATTGCAATAAATAATGGACGTGTTCGAACTTGCGGCATCTTGGTACAGAGTTTGGTGATAGTAAAAACTCAGCCACATAGGCTAATCACTGACGCTGACCACAGTTGGCTTTATTTTAGCAACAAGCATATTTTGGTAATGCGAAAAGTTCAATTTACTCAATGTGTACGAGTCAAGCGTTGAAATGTCACTCAAAAAATGAAAGAATGTTCTGAAGGAAACTCTCAAAAAAGTTTTTTGAGAAGGAAACGCACGTTGACAGTAACTGTTTCAAACTTCTTTGAGAGCACAATTAAAGATTGAACAGCTCAGAATTTTGCTCGCACTTGACGTTGGTCGTAACATACTGAAAGAGGGCTTCTCTGTTGTTTGACTGCTTTCTTTTTATATCTGCTCAATTGTATCAGTCAATTTTCAGGACTTTCTGTTTTCCTTTACAATAATAGATCTCCTGCTCTGACAAATTGTTTGCGAATATAGCAAGAATAAGAAACCCAATTATTTTGCAGGCTTATTCATCGAAGTGACGAAACTGGCAACTCTTAAAGAATAATTTTAAAAATCTGCAAGAAAAAGACTTGATTTATAAACAGATTTTGGTTTGAATAGTATCATCTAACATACAAATAAAACTAATGCCAATTGGACTGTCCGCCTTTTAAATTAAATTTCTCACTTATTTGACAAATTTCAAACTGTTGACAACCCAAATAAAGACAACAAACTACTGGATAAACGAATAAAAAAATTTTTATGTGCGATTCCTCAAGTTCGGAATTTTTTATATTATGGCTGATAAACATTGGAATTTGCTGTTGAATACAGTTATCTGATTTTTGAAGATTGTGTGAGGTTCGGACAAAAAGGTGCTTTGTTTGATCTTTATGATCTGGCAAAGTTTTCTTGGTCATATCTCAGCCTAACTATCATCCCGTCTAAATTTACAATTCCCTGTTTAACCCAATGTTTTCTATTGGATAGTAATGACTTTACAACGTCTTTTAAATTCACACAATGTTTGCAAAATTTATAGTTTTCTTATATAAACTCTGTTGAACAGCTTTAAAGACGTTTCATTTGATTGTTGACTGCATTTTTATAGTTGCGAAATTGAATCCACATACTTTAAGCGCGTAGAGTTTTCTTAGGGTATGGCGTCTTGCTTGGTGAAGTTAATTGCTTACAACAAATACAACAACCCCCTTTTTGCCTTTTCATTCGGCCGATTGATGAAATTAAAAATTATTCAGACAAATGGGTCCCAAACAACTGGCGAGGCTAAAGAAAATTTTACGCCGCCTTAATTGCAATAAATAATGGACGTGTTCGAACTTGCGGAATCTTGGTACAGAGTTTGGTGATAGTAAAAACTCAGCCACATAGGCTAATCACTGACGCTGACCACAGTTGGCTTTATTTTAGCAACAAGCATATTTTGGTAATGCGAAAAGTTCAATTTACTCAATGTGTACAAGTCAAGCGTTGAAATGTCACTCAAAAAATGAAAGAATGTTCTGAAAGAAACTCTCAAAAAAGTTTTTTGAGAAGGAAACGCACGTTGACAGTAACTGTTTCAAACTTCTTTGAGAGCACAATTAAAGATTGAACAGCTCAGAATTTTGCTCGCACATGACGTTGGTCGTAACATACTGAAAGAGGGCTTCTCTGTTGTTTGACTGCTTTCTTTTTATATCTGCTCAATTGTATCAGTCAATTTTCAGGACATTCTGTTTTCCTTTACAATAAGAGATGTCCTGCTCTGACAAATTGTTTGCGAATATAGCAAGAATAAGAAACCCAATTATTTTGCAGGCTTATTCATCGAAGTGACGAAACTGGCAACTCTTAAAGAATAATTTTAAAAATCTGCAAGAAAAAGTGTTGATTTATAAACAGATTTTGGTTTGAATGGTGTCATCTAACATACAAATAAAACTAATGCCAATTGCACTGTCCGCCTTTTAAATTAAATTTCTCACTTCTTTGACAAATTTCAAACTGTTGACAACCCAAATAAAGACAACAAACTACTGGATAAACGAATAAAAAACTTTTTATGTGCGATTCCTCAAGTTCGGAATTTTTTATATTATGGCAGATAAAGATTGGAATTTGCTGTTGAATACAGTTATCTGATTTTTGAAGATTGTGTGAGGTTCGGACAAAAAGGTGCTTTGTTTGATCTTTATGATCTGGCAAAGTTTTCTTGGTCATATCTCAGCCTAACTATCATCCCGTCCAAATTTACAATTCCCTGTTTAACCCAATGTTTTCTATTGGATAGTAATGACTTTACAACGTCTTTTAAATTCACACAATGTTTGCAAAATTTATAGTTTTCTTATATAAACTCTGTTGAACAGCTTTAAAGACGTTTCATTTGATTGTTGACTGCATTTTTATAGTTGCGAAATTGAATCCACATACTTTAAGCGCGTAGAGTTTTCTTAGGGTATGGCGTCTTGCTTGGTGAAGTTAAATGCTTGCAACATATACAATAACCCCTTTTTGCCTTTTCATTCGGCCGATTGATGAAATTAAAAATTATTCGAGAAAAAGTGCAAAAACCAAAAGTGAGAATGAAATGATTAAAATGGCATTTTGGTTTGAACTTTCTTTCACTGCTTTGCATAGAAAACTGATTTTAAAGCTGCTTCCAGTTTTCTCGATCGTTTGTTTAATTCTTTGGGAATTCTCCACATATCGACAACCAGTCAATCCAGAAAACGGTAACCAAACTTTGGAAACCCCTAATGTGCTATTCTTTGATCGGTGATTTTTTTTGTTCTCTCTCTTAAAAATGTTTTGTTCCAAAACAGTTAAATATTTTTTTTCGAATTTTGGTGGAATCTCATTGTCCTTATTGGTCACTAATAATATTTTTCGGCTTCTATAGCTAGAAATCGTCCCTTTCATTAATATTTTTGCTTAAGCGTAATATTTTCTGATAGATAGAAAAAATTTTTTTTGTTCTCTCTCTTAAAAATGTTTTGTTCCAAAACAGTTAAATATTTTTTTTCGAATTTTGGTGGAATCTCATTGTCTTTATTGGTCACTAATAATATTTTTCGGCTTCTATAGCTAGAAATCGTCCCTTTCATTAATATTTTTGCTTAAGCGTAATATTTTCTGATAGATAGAAAAAATTATTGCATTAACATTGTTTAAAACATAATTAACATATTACATACTTTAAAAGTCCCTTCTAAAATTTTTTTTCAATTTTTTTTATTTTTTAACTGCTGTTATTTAAATTGCTCAGCTGAGGCAACAAACTTTAGTCAGGTATATTTTTTTCTTTTAAAAAAGATTCCTTACTTGACCAATGTGTTTATACATATGCCAGATATATTTAATCAATTTTATCTTTTTTCTGTTCACTGAAGAGATGAAGCAGGCAATAATTAGTGCTATATTGTAAAAAAACCTGACTACAAAGACTACAGCAAAAATCAAGAAGGCAAAATTTCAAAGCTAAGTTTAATTATATCGGAAACTCTTACAAACACAACTGTTCTAATAGCAGTTCTAACAAAAAATTACTGCCGAAGATTTTTTCTTCTTCTAACGAATTTTTCATCCGAAATTTGTTTTGCTTGTTTGCTTTCCAACTTTGTCTTTGAAAATATTTCGGTTCGATATAAAATCACCAAAGGCAAATCTCAAATTTTTTCAGAGCCATTTTTTGTATTTTTTTGATATGAATCTAGCTTAGCTGTGGATTACTCACAAAAAAATACCTGGCATTATCTTTGAGATTTTTGCGCAGAAAAATTTAGAGGACAACTTTCAATAGCTTTTTATTTTATTTTTGTGTTTATAGGTAAGAGTACCAAGTTGAACAGCTGCAGACGAAAGAACAGACGGGTCACAACATGTTTGTAAAGAACAAAGGATACGAAAGAAAAATCTGAAAAATTGGTTTAATTTCTACGCTTCGTCCATCAATTCTGTTGAAGAATAGCCAATTCCACGCCCCTAGTTTTTTTTTACCTCTGTTTCAGGTAATTATCTTATTTTTTATACGAACATGTTCTCACTGCACTGGTTCGTTTTTTCGTCTGCTTTTGTTTAATTTGTTTGTCTTATCTATCAATTTATAATTCAATAGATTCTTGACAATAAAATTTGGTTGCCAATTTCCACTTGAGTAACCAGAAAAGTAGGCCAAAAGCAATGAGAGTTTTCAATAAGCATGAAAACAATAATAACAGCGAAATCGACGAGCAGAATTTTTAAAAAGTATATTCAGTTTTTATTTATATACGAGGGGTTAAAAAACAAAGCTGTTATAATAGCAGTTTCATTTTGCATCAAAATTGCGTTAACGTTTTGGCCATTATTGCTATTATAACAAATTTTTGTGATCTTCACAACACAACGTTGCTTTCGGTTTTTTAAATAACACCATCAGAACTAAAATCTTCAACATGCAATCGTTGAATTTGCAATTTTTTTTGCTATGACTTATAGGTTTCAGAAGTTTATTTATAATAAAATTATCGGTTTTCAGAAAAAAACAACAAATTTTCGCTGATGGTGCTAGGTTTTTCATACGTGCAAACTACTTTGTATTATTTCTTCGTTTTCAAAAGATTTTGTGAAATTTTTTGTACAAAATAAAACATACACATTGAACTCTAGGACAAAAAGTCGCCTCATTTTGATAAGAAGTCAGCTTCAGAAACAAAACAAATAAATCAAATTGATTCAGAAGAATCTATGCATAATTATACTGATAGTTCAAGTAGTATTTTCTACAACCAAGAAATTGTCTATCTATTTGAACAGGTTCAATTTGCGATTCAATCGTTTCGCTTTTTAATTTTCCTTGAAGAAAACGCGAGTTAAATTTGTTTTTTTATGTCACTTTCACGAAACTTTTCCGATTACAACTCGGTGTTTTCCTTTGGATTGCCACTCCACTTAAACTTTGAAAATATAAGAAAACATAAGTTAACTAACGTAGGACAAATGGGTCTCAAGCAACTGGAGAGGCTAACGAATATTCGGCCAAAAATGACAAAACTGAGAACTCTTAAAGGGTAATTTACAAAGTCGGCAAGAAAAGAGTTGATTTAAAAAGAGATTTTAGATTGGTATCAGGTAACAAACAAATAAAACTAATGCCAATTGTGCTGCCCACATTTAAAAATAAATTTCTCTTTTCTTTGACAAACTTCAAACTGTTCAAAACCCAGATAAAACAACAAAGTTTTGGATAAACGAAAAATAAAACAATTTTTTGTGCGACTCTTCAAATTCAGAGTTTTTTCTATTATGTCGGATAAAAATTGAAATTTGCCGTTGAATACAATTATCTGATTTTTGAAAATAGTGTCAAGGTTGGATGAAAAAGTGTTTCTTGTAATGATTGAAAAGTATGTGTCACCTGCAAATTGCAAAAATTTCTTGGTTTTGATTTTTGAACGAACTGATTGTGTTAAGAAACACCCAAACGGTCCGACAAAGTCTCCTTGGTCAAATCTCAGCCTAATTTATTTACTTTAAGCGTGTAGAGTCCTTCATAGTGTATGGCGTCTTGCTTGGTCATATTAATTGCTTTCGACAAATACAATTACCCCTTTTTGCCTTTTCATTCGGCTGATTGATGAAATTTAAAAAATTTTGAGAAAAAATGCAAAAAACAAAAGTGAAAATGAAATGATTAAGATGCCATTTTGGATTTGAATTTTATTTCACTGCTTTGCATAGAAAAGTGATTCTAGAGCTGCTTCTAGTTTTCTCAATCGTTTGTCTAATTCTTTGGGAATTCTCCACATATCGACAACCAGTAAATCCAGAAATTGGTAACTAAACTTCGAAAACCCGTAATGTGCTATTCCTTGATTAGTGAGTTCTTTGTTCTCTCTCTTTAAAATGATTTGTTCCAAAACACTTAAAATCTTTTTTTTTCAAATTTTCGTGGAATCTCATTATCTTTACTGGTCTCTAAAACTATGTTTCGGCTTCAATGTAGAAATTGTCCGTTTCACTAAAATTTCCGTTTTAGCCTAATATTTTCTTAATAGATAGAAAACTTTTTGAATTAATTTGGTTCAAAATCTAATTAACATTTACATACTTTAAAAGTCCCTCTTATAATCATTTTCAATGATATCTTTTTATTTTTTTACTGCGTTCGTTAAAATTGCTCACTTGAGGCAACAAACTTTTGTCAGATACATTTTCTTCTTTCAATAAAAGACACCTTCCTTTATCACTATGTTTATACGTATGGCGTAAATAAGTAATCAAATTTATCTTCCTGTTTGTTGTCTGAAGAGATGAAGCAGGCAATAATTGGTGTTATACCGCAACAAACTTGAATACTAGAACTACAGAAAAACTCAAGACGAGAAAATAAAGGTTAAATATATCGGAAAGTCTCGCAAACAAAATGTGCTAATAGCAGTTCTAACAAAATTTTTCTGCTGAAAGGTTTTCTTATCCTTCTAAGTTATTTTTCATCCGCGAATGGTTTTATTTTTTTGCTTTTCAATTTTGTCCTCGAAATTGTTCGTGTTCAAAACAAAATTAAATTACTCGAATTTTTTTTCATGACAAATTTAATAGTTAAACATCACTCAATGCAAATCTCAAATTTTATTTTTAACGTATTTCTTGTAATGATTTGATATGTATCCAGCATAGCTGTGGATTACTCACAGAACAAATACCTTGCATTATCTTTGCAATTTTTCTTCAGAAAAATTGAAAGGATCATTTTCAATTACAATTTATTTTACTTTTGTTTTTATGGATAAGAGTTCCAAGTTGAACAGCTGCAGATGAGGGAACGGACGATTCCGAACATGTTTGCCTTATCCACATAATAATTACTGACAAAATTCTCAAAACACGGTTCAATTAGTGACAGCTCCCAATTAATCGAAAATCAGAAAAGTAGATATAGTTTGTTTTCACAAAAAACATAATGGTTTTTTTGGCTTTGACGAAGAGTTTTAATAAACTTAAATGAATTCTTTGATTTTGCCTTCATTTGTTTTTTTTGCAGTGCGCTTTTTTATTCCAACTGATCAAAGATAAAAATGGCTTTTTCAAGAGGTGTAAGTGAGTTTATACAATGCATTAGGTTGCTAACTAATGTCTATGACATTGAATACAATTGTTTTAAGAAAATTTCGGTGGTTTTTTGAACTTAACAATTTTTTTATTTCAATTCTGTCAACTTTTTGCTTAATCTCAGTAAATACAGTTCAAATATCCCTTCATAAAAGATACAAACCAATCTTTGTCTAAAATAAACGCTTCTTGGTTCTGGTACCACAAATTTTCGTATGAAAAAATTTGTGGTTTATGTGCCTAATTGCCCATTTTTGCGGTTCTTTTCTGTTTCTGTGGTTAATTGTCACACTACTGAAAAATAAAATTAAAAAAACGCTTAAAATACGCAATTCAAAACTATTATTGCTTTTATAACTTATGATTTTAATGGCTGCAACATTTTTCTCTGGCAGAAATTGTTAGTTTTTTTTCTCCTATATTTCTTGTTTTTTTTGTAGTTTTATGCCATATATTGAGTAATAAAAGCTCTCATATAGATGGATAAATGAACTCAGCAGCTGATATAGATAGATAAATAACGGCCAAAAATAGATAACGGCCAAATATAGATAGATAAATGAACTCAACAGCTGATATCGGCATATAGCTGAAAGTTTTAAGACTTCTAAATTAATTTTCTTCAAAAAAATTGAAGAACCAAACAAAAAGTAAAAGTTGGTCAACTTTTCCGTGTTTATCCTGCTTTTCGTCACTTTTTCGTGTTTCACAATTTCATATCATTTTTGGAACACAACTTCATTTTTGAGAGGTCTCTTTATTTTTTGTTGGTCCAAACTATAATTTCTCTGTTCGTTAAACGTTTTGACTGTTGTCTTTAGGGCTTAATCAGTTTTTGTTAGATAAATTTTTAGAGATTGATACTTTTCAATGTTTCTGTTTCGTTTTGATGTCATTTTGAGATAGTTCTTTTACAAAACATTCAAGTTAGGATTTACTTTTCTCGCGGTTAATAACCTATTATTTTTGTGGCTTCAACAATGTGGTTTGGTACAGCTTTTTGTGAAACTTTTAGTTTTGCTAGTACTTAATGCTACCTTGTAGTCTCACAATTAGTCTCAATAAAAAGAAGCGCAATCAGTTTTCTCAGACGTTGCAAGTTAAACTGTTTATTTTTTCAGTTGAGAGCTTATGTTTGTCATGAATTTTGAAAACATTTGTTTTTAAACAAAGACAACGGATTTTCGAGCTTTGCCAATCTTATATCCGTTAATTTGTCACTTAGTTTCTCTATAGAGAGATCAAATTATATCCATTATTTAGTGAAGTCCAATTGGCAATTCATAGCTGGTTTTTTTCCTCAATTGGACTTTGTTCTTGGTACTACAAGTTTCTATTTTCGTACATAAAGCATTTGTGATTCGTGCATATTTTTCAATCTTTAGATTTTTGTTTTCTTTCACATAATCACAAACATGAGGGGGTTTGTTGCCATTTGGAAAAACTTTAATTACAAAATTATAATGTTTTTAGTGAGCAGCTAAGTGTTTAATTGGCTGGGACACCGTTTCCGTGCAGTTTTTGAAATGTTTTTGGCTTTTTTTCGTTCTTTATGTAATTGTTTGATATAATAGGGATAATGAATGGTCTAAATCACTTTGAGACCCTTGATGGATGTATAAATGAATCTTTCGGTGATTTTAGTTGATACATAATGATTTTAATCTGTTTGACCTTCAAAAAAAGCAACTTTGCCGTTTTGTTCTTTTGTTGTCGACTTGTTATGAAGTCGTATTGAGGAAAAATCACATATTTTTATCTTACGAGGTACAGTTTTTATAATATTGTTTTTATCTGATGCCATTTTGATTTGGTAATTAATGGTTTTAAAAGAATGGACGACGAATTTTGGTCGTAATTATTATTCGTGATTATTGGATCTTTTTCGCCGCCTTTTCTGGTATTCACATTAATGACAGGTCTCATCGGCGCTCTCAGCTATATTGTTTTTTCATTTAGTGGTTTGTTGAGCGATATAGTAAGTTTTTTTCTCCCTAATTTATTAGACAATTAAGTGAAAAATGCAGATGAGCTGGGTCGGAACTTTATGTGCAAACGCACATTACTCAGCCTCCTTGTTGAAAGTAAATTTTGACGAAACTTTGATAAACGTAATTTATATTTCTGCGAGAACAAATTTGTCCGTTAATGAAAAGGGAAATTACTAATTTCAATGTGTCCAGGCATTTAATGGAATAAATTTTGCTTACTGCGAAAACATTCAATATTCTTTTTTTCTTTACGTTTACCTGGGTTACAAGTCTCTGTAAAATTAAGATTATATTTTGGCTAAATTTGGTATTAACACTTCACTACATTGTTTGGAAAATAGGGAAATAAAATTCGTTCCGCATCGGTGTTATCAACCTTCAATTTTTGCCCGATTCGCCGGACAGGGTTCTGGATTAGGAATAATATCCGCACATGAAAAAATGAGGTGAGCTATCATTACTAATTGATATATAAATTTTGACAAAAAAAATTTCCTCAGCTTTTGAACAATGAGCTGTTTGAAATTTAATCCGCTGCCAATGAAATTTGAATTATTATTTGCAAAACGTATTTATAAATAGCCACAAAAATATAAAGCAGAGGAACGTGAATGCTTTCCTGTGATCCATCATTGCTACAAAAAATTTTAGAAGCCGTTGTTTCCACTAGCGTTCAATATTTGTTGTTTTAATTATCGTTTAATCGGGTTTGAATTTGTCCCACACATTTATTGGATCACGATCGCTGATACCCCCCCCCATAACTGAACTATACTTTTTGAAAGTGAACACTGCATTTGGTTTTCCATTTTGGTGAAAAATAATGTCATACATACAAATTTCCCCTTCATCAAAATTGTAGTGTTACACTTCACAACCAGAGTTTTGAATATCACCTCGTTATCAATCTGCAGATTATCCAATACGAACCTAAATTCAATTTTTGTATTTGTTTGCTCCTCGGCAAAGCCCATCACTCTTTGCAATCGAAAACCTGCAAATCGCCAGTTCTTTTCTATTCAAGTGGATCACTTTTTATGCATATTGCAGTGAGAGTCCAATTGAAACCGATTTTAGATTGATAAAAAAAATGGTCTATTAGAGCAACTCTTTGCTCGTTGTGTTGATTCTATGTCAACGGCATTATAGTGAGAGTACAGTTTGGGACCTTTGTGAGGTGCGACCCCACAATCTCTTAATTGAATGCAATTCTGTGCTCTCCACTGAGTCAACTGGTCCACACTGCGAGAGTCTTACTTTGCTCTCTTATATTGAGCTATCATTTCAAGCTCCATCTTATGATCACAACTTATTTACTAGAGTGTATACTCTAACATTGTCAATTGCGAAATTTTGCTACATTTCAGGACAATGCTTAAAGGAATCCAGAACCCTCTTATGTATTCCGTAGTAATTTACAAATTACGGTATTTTTTCATTTTCTCTAACTATAACTGAAAGAAAATTTTTCTAAAATACACATTTTAACGCTTCATTTTTCACGATTGTGTTTAACTTTAAACATAATTTTTGTGGGCAATTATATGAACGTCCTTCCTTCAACTTTTTGTTGAGTTTGGATTTATACAAAAATCCTTTCCGTATTGAGTCAAAAAAGATTTTAATCACTTTCTTGGCGTACACTGAAAGTTTAATTGAATGTATATTAGAACTGTTTCAAGCTAGTATGCATGTATTATCAGCAGAGACAATTTCCTTTCAAATAAAAAACTGATTCTTGTTCAAAAATATATTTCTGATGTTGAGGTCCGGAATTTTTTTTGGAAAGATATATTCCCTTTAATTTTGAAAAAAGCTAAATTTTCCAAGGTAAACTCAAACAAATCACAAAACGATTGAAACGCTGAATTTGCATCTTTTTTGATGAATATTTCTACAAGACGTTAACAAATATTTTACATATAACTGCTCTACTAATACCCAAAAATTTTTAATATCTCTATGAATTAATTTAAAATTCTGATTAAGATTCTCACTAAGGAAAGAAGCTGTCGTGAAGTGATCAACTCAAAATAAGGTTCTCAAATTATTGGTTCTCAAATAATTTTTTCGTTTTGGCTGAACTGTGATGCACTATTAGCGATTTTGTGGCTGTTTTGATGTATGAAATTTAATTTATACTTTTCGAACAAAATTGTTTGTTACTGAATTTGTTACTTGATTTTCTAATTCAATGAGTCAAAAATAAGTTCTCGCAAGTTTTTGCTAGAACAACCAAAAGTGTTTTTCAGCAGTTTCTTTGCATGCATGTTACTTGCATATATATCAATCCGTCAAAAAATCCATTACATGTATTCTTATCCTTCTTTAGTCCTTCTTCATTTTTTGATTGAATGTATTAGGTTCTCGTATGCCCACTCCCCCTGTAGTTCGTTTCTGTTTTAAAGGAATTCTATTACTGAGCTATTCCATAATGCCAAAAGCGACCAAAGGATCTTATGTGTTAAATTTTCACCACCATCACTTATAAATCATTCTTCATCAAATGATGACCTTTAATTGTCTACAGAAAGTCAAGCTTCTTCAATGTTTTCGATGGATAGCAATGTATAGCTGCATCTCTATTAACCTCGTTTTGAGAAACAATTTTATTGAAAATTTTATAGTATAGAACAATTTTATAGTATAGAAAAGAATTTAGAAAATAATTAGAGCTTGGAAACTTAACTTATGTTTAGAAAATCAGAAAAAAAAAACGAACTTACCAGATTTATAACAACAACTGCTGCTAATAATTTAGAAAAGGAATGTGAATCTGTTTTGAAATGTATGTTTGTCAAATTTTGATATTTATCTTCTAATATTGAATGATAAATGCAACTTTGTGAACGATCACAAGTGAACTAAATTGTTGCATGTAATTATGAAATGACACCCACTTACACGCCTCAAAATCGCCCGATTTTTGATACATTAACATTTTAATAATTGTAAGCCTGTATTTTATTTTTATTTCAGATTAATTACACCATTGATTTTTGTTAAAATCTATAATCTTCTCTTCTCTTTATACTTCAGACTATATATATATATATATATATATATATATATATATATATATATATACATATACATATATATATATATATATATATAAATAAATATATATATATATATATATATATATATATTTATATACACCACTGATCATCACTCTTCTATTCTCTTTTGAATCTCCTAAAATTAATGCATCATATTTTCTGTCAACTAATGAGCTTAAACTGCTTTAATCTCAAACATTCCAAAAATCGTCTTGCCTCATTGGGTATGTTGCGGTACCGTGTCTTTAATACTGCTAACAGGTTGTGGTCCCAGCCATCAGACCTCTCATACGCCAAATGATTATTGGTTGCAATTGTAGTGTCATCATTGTCAGTTTTAGCTCATCTAGATTAACGACAATTTTAAGATCTAAAATTTGATATTTCCCTCGTTAACTAAAACTAAATGAAATATTGTGATAAGAAAGTAGGAGTTTGAATTTTATAATGGAACCACCAAACAATAGTGTGAAGTGGATGACATTTAGTGGGTTAGCGGAGGACTACCCAACATGGAGCAATCGATTCTCTGCCATTGCAAAAACCAGGTGCCTCTTCGAAATGCTCAGAGACGCAATCGAGCTACCTGACAGGCCAGCACTACTGAGAGAAGATGCCAAAGATGCGCAAACGCGAGAAGACGAGGTACAGACTCAAGCTAGATCTTTAGCTGTGAGAATAAAAGTCGCGAAAATCACATCTTGTGCTACCTGGCATTGACACTAGACGCCAGCAGCCACAGGCTCATTTTGCATGATTGTAAAAAACAAGGGTCTCGGAGATGGTCAGAAAGCCTGGAAACTTCTCAAGCAACGGTTTAGAAGCGACAAGAGAACAACAGTCATAAGTTTAATGATGCAGTTGGCCAGAATACTACTTCGAGAGTACAAAGCTATACACCAGTACTTCATCAGAGCGCAAGAACTGGTCACGCTCTTGCATCAGACTGATGAGGAGCTTTCTGAGACGCTGTTTAATGCAAAAGTATTGAACGGCCCTACACAATGATTTGAGCATAATGTGGTACAGGAGAGCTTCAATCCGGCAGAGAATTTTGTAGAACTGAGGAAACGTCTGACCAACTTCAATGAGAGCCGCAGACTGAGAGATGATTTGGAGGAGGATCAGCAAGTTGCCATGTCAGCAAAAAATGCTTCTCATAACATTGGTATGTATTCTTCATTCAAATCACATCCTAGGAAAACTTTTTCTGAACTTAGTATTCCCAAAAGCGCTGGATTCTGTTTTGCATGTAACACACCTGGACTTTTAGCAGCTAGTTGTTACAACAAGCACAACGCTGTATGTAGAATATGCAAGGCTAAAGGACAACTAGCAATTGCATGTAAACATTAACAAGAAAGTCCTCAGAAAAACTTACCCTCTAGTTTAAGCACCGAGAGCTCATTTGAAGTTTCAAAAACTAATTTGTTCGTAAATTCAGGCAACACTGAATACATGATGATAGTAAAAATTGGTTTAAAAAATATCAAAAACAAAAAAGCACAGTTAACAGTCCAGATAGAGGGAAAAATAATTGAAGGAATAGGATATGTAGATGTATAAACTCTAGACCCTAGAGGTGTGCTGCATAAATTAGCTTCTAAATTAGCTTCTGAAGCAGCCATCTGAAAATAAAAAAAATAGGCTTTTGTTAACTTCTAGAAACGTTAGGCACAATGAAAACAATCTAACAAGTTTTCATAATGAAACCAAAGATATAGAAGACAAATTTATATATCTTGACTTAGACGAAGTAAGAAAAGAACTCCAGGATACAATCAACTCAAATGAGTCAAGTTCAGAGGAAGAGACAAGTGAAACTTAGAGTATTCAGGAAAGTAAAAACAATACTGAAAAAGAAATTGATCACAAAATTAAAGATGACCAAGTCCAGGCGTCAAACCAAAATCCATAAATATTCTACAGTCGCAGTGAAAACCGTAAAAAGAAAGCCTTGATAAAATCGAGGACCTGTTTTAAACTTACAACAGAAAAAAGTAAACCCACCCTCAAGTCTGCCGATGAGAGGTAAAATAGGTCAAATAGAATTTCTTTCAGGAGACGGAAGAACAATAAAACTTTGGTCAGAGTACGATGGAATGAAAAGATTAAGAAAGGAAGCAGCAAAAGATAAAGAACTTAAAGGAAGTGATAGGTCTGAAGCAGTTACGGAACGCTTTGGTAAAAACTATTCTCATGCTGTTCAAAGCACAAAAAAAATTCTTTTCTAGCTGAAAATTTGAAAACGCTATTAATTTGGAACAAAAGGACAAATGGCTTGAAGCAATGAAAGCAGAGACAGAGGTCATAAATTAAACAGAAAATTAAGAATTAGTTCCAAAGAAAGGACAAAATATTATTACTGGCTGATTGGTGTGCAATATTAAACATGATTCAAACGGGAAAATTGATACCTTCAAAACTCATTATGTAGCAAAACATTTAAAACAGATTGAAGGAATTGAATGTTCGGATACCTTTGCTCCCACAAGCAAACCTGAAAACTTTAAAAGTCTAATAGCTTTACCAGCTACCAAAACCTTCCTTTTTTAACAAATGGATGTAAAACCAGCTGTTTTGCATCTGAATATGGACGAAGAAGATAAGAAAGTTGGAGTTTGAATTTTATAATGGAACCACCAAACAATAGTGTGAAGTGGATGACATTTAGTGGGTTAGCGGAGGACTACCCAACATGGAGCAATCGATTCTCTGCCATTGCAAAAACCAGGTGCCTCTTCGAAATGCTCAGAGACGCAATCGAGCTACCTGACAGGCCAGCACTACTGAGAGAAGATGCCAAAGATGCGCAAACGCGAGAAGACGAGGTACAGACTCAAGCTAGATCTTTAGCTGTGAGAATAAAAGTCGCGAAAATCACATCTTGTGCTAACTGGCATTGACACTAGACGCCAGCAGCCTCAGGCTCATTTTGCATGATTGTAAAAAACAAGGGTCTCGGAGATGGTCAGAAAGCCTGGAAACTTCTCAAGCAACGGTTTAGAAGCGACAAGAGAACAACAGTCATAAGTTTAATGATGCAGTTGGCCAGAATACTACTTCGAGAGTACAAAGCTATACACCATTACTTCATCAGAGCGCAAGAACTGGTCACACTCTTGCATCAGACTGGTGAGGAGCTTACTGAGACGCTGTTTAATGCAATAGTATTGAACGGCCCTACACAATCATTTGAGCATATTGTGGTACAGGAGAGCTTCAATCCGGCAGAGAAGTTTGTGGAACTGAGGAAACGTCTGACCAACTTCAATGAGAGCCGCAGACTGAGAGATGATTTGGAGGAGGATCAGCAAGTTGCCATGTCAGCAAAAAATGCTTCTCATAACATTGGTATGTACTCTTCATTCAAATCACATCCTAGGAAAACTTTTTCTGAACTTAGTAGTCCCAAAAGGCCCTGGATTCTGTTTTGCATGTAACACACCTGGACATCTAGCAGCTAGTTGTTACAAAAAGCACAACGCTGTATGTAGAATATGCAAGGCTAAAGGACAACTAGCAATTGCATGTAAACATTAACAAGAAAGTCCTCAGAAAAACTTATCCTCTATTTATCCTCAAAAACTAATTTGTTCGTAAATTCAGGCAACACTGAATACATGATGATAGATAAAACTTGGTTTAAAAAATATCAAAAACAAAAAAAGCACAGTTAACAGTCCAGATAGAGGGAAAAATAGTTGAAGGAATAGGATATGTAGATGTAGAAGCTCTAGACACTAGAGGTTTGCTGCATAAATTAGCTTCTGAAACTGTGCACCAGAGTGTAAAACGAAGTTAATTTCAATTTCAAGTTAAATTAAAAAGCAACACGAATTACTTCACTCAAAAACTAAGTCAGTGCCTAAACTCAGAAGCAAAGAAAGCTTCAGACAGATAAGAAGAGGCAAATTGTTCTTCTTACCATACAGAAAAGAAAACAACTACCATTTTGAACTTTAGAGATGTAGCAAATACAACAGATGAAGGTTCCCACGCTTCAGATTTTTGTGAATTTTGTGCTCTAGGAAATTTGTGGCAACAGATATGCAGTTAATTTCATAGTGAATTCAATAGCTACGCAGCAGTAAAATATATGAAATACACAAGAAAAGCATAGATATTTTCAAAGAGTATGTTGGTCAATATTGCCGACAAAAATTTTGGACAGAATACAAAAAAAAGGCTTTTAATAAATTTTTCTATAAGCAAAAAAAAAGCTTTTGAATTCACAGTTCCTGAAACAGCTGTGTGCAAAGCGTTTTAATAGACCAGTAGTAGAGGCTTTAAGATGCCTTCTAATGGATTCAAAATTGCCAAAAAGGTTCAAGCTGTAGATACAGAATGTTATGCTAGAAATTTAGTTGTCACAAACAAAAATGCAAATTCGGCCTTCAAAAAAATTTTCGGAAGAAAAACTAGAAGCAGCCATCTAAAAATATTTGTTTGTGTAGTAGCTCATTCAGAAACATTTAAATGTGATGGCAGTAAAAAATAAAAGTTCGATTCAAAAGCAACAAAATGCTTGTTGATTGGTTACTCTGATAACACAACAGCTTATTTGTTGCAAAACAAAAAAAACTAGGCTATTTTTCACTTCTAGAAACGTTAGATGCAATAAAAACAATCAAACAGGTTTTCATAATGAAACCAAAGACATAGAAGAAAAAATTATATATCTTGACTTAGACGAAGTAAGAAAAGAACTCCAGAATACAGTCAACTCAAATGAGTCAAGTTCAGAGGCAGAGACAAGTGAAACTTAGAGTATTCAGGAAAGTAAAAACAATACTGAAAAAGAAATTGATCACAAAATTAAAGATGACCAAGTCCAGGCGTCAAACCAAAATCCATAAATATTCTACAGTCGCAGTGAAAACCGTAAAAAGAAAGCCTTGATAAAATCGAGGACCTGTTTTAAACTTACAACAGAAAAAAGTAAACCCACCCTCAAGTCTGCCGATGAGAGGTAAAATAGGTCAAATAGAATTTCTTTCAGGAGACGGAAGAACAATAAAACTTTGGTCAGAGTACGATGGAATGAAAAGATTAAGAAAGGAAGCAGCAAAAGATAAAGAACTTAAAGGAAGTGATAGGTCTGAAGCAGTTACGGAACGCTTTGGTAAAAACTATTCTCATGCTGTTCAAAGCACAAAAAAAATTCTTTTCTAGCTGAAAATTTGAAAACGCTATTAATTTGGAACAAAAGGACAAATGGCTTGAAGCAATGAAAGCAGAGACAGAGGTCATAAATTAAACAGAAAATTAAGAATTAGTTCCAAAGAAAGGACAAAATATTATTACTGGCTGATTGGTGTGCAATATTAAACATGATTCAAACGGGAAAATTGATACCTTCAAAACTCATTATGTAGCAAAACATTTAAAACAGATTGAAGGAATTGAATGTTCGGATACCTTTGCTCCCACAAGCAAACCTGAAAACTTTAAAAGTCTAATAGCTTTACCAGCTACCAAAACCTTCCTCTTTTAACAAATGGATGTAAAACCAGCTGTTTTGCATCTGAATACAGACGAAGAAGATAAGAAAGTTGGAGTTTGAATTTTATAATGGAACCACCAAACAATAGTGTGAAGTGGATGACATTTAGTGGGTAAACATAAAAAATCAAATATGTATGCATATATTTATTTATATATATACATATATATATATATATATATATATATATATATATATATATATATATACATATAAAAATATATGCATGCATATTTGATATGTATGCATACTGAAGCAGGCAGCCACAAATTGGTATCAAGAGCTTTCCACTTTTCTAATTCTGCAAAACTTTGAGAGAAAAAACTGTTTTTTAATAAAGAAAATGACAAGTTTTTGGTTCTAGTGTGGTATGGTGCCTTAGTCATAGCAAGAAATAGTCAAACAGATAAACAAAATGAACATTTTACTAGAATCAAAGTTTGAAATGAAAGACAGAGGAGATCTTGATTGGTTTCTTGGAAAACGAATTCTGAAAACAGAAAATGAATAGCTTTAGAAAAAGAAAAGTACACGAGACATTTAAGAACAGTTCAACATGCAAGATTGAAAATCCAAGCAAAACACCAGCAGAAATTATCATAAACTTGAAGTAGCTACAGAAGATTTTTTTTAAAAAAATTCACATGAGTTTGGGAGCCTAATAGGTTCATCACTTTACCTAGCTAAGCAAACTAGGCCAGATATCATGCGAGTCACAACTTTCTTATCATGCTTCATAAATGACGCAACTTTTGAGCATTTCAAGGCTGGCAAGCGCGTGTTGGGATACCTACAACATACTAAATCACCTAGACTCTTTTTCTTATCAATCAGCAACAGCACTCTAGTTGGCGAAAAAGATGCAGCTTGGAGTGGAGACGTGAATGATAGGCAATTGCACAGAGGAGACTATTTCAAGCTGGAGACAGCAAGAGGGTATCTGTCTGTTGGCAATTCAAGAAGCAACCGACAGTGTCACTCTCATCTTGTGACGCGGAATACCAGGATTTAGCTGCCGCGGTTCAGGAAGCCGTCTTCTTGTGTGGTCTTCTTAGAGAGCTGGGGTACAGACAGACCCCAACCACAGGAAAGCATAAAGAAAGTTGCATAAAGCTTGCAACTAACCCGGTGCTTCACAAACAATCAAAGCACAACGTTACGATATATCATCCCAGATCAATTTGAAAGCAACTCAATCAAATTGATATACTCGAGAACAGATGAAATGACAGCAGATCTTCTGACAAAATCTTTGTCACAGCTGAAAGTAGAACAACATGGCAAACAACTATGGGGCAAGTCCATACTTTTGCCTAGCGGCAACAACCTGAGTGGGGGTATTGGAGCACAGAAATGAAAATATCTTACAGCATGGAAACTTAACTTATGTTAATAAACTCAGAAAGAAAACAAACTCATCAGATTTATGACGACAAGTGCAGCTAATAATTTTAAAAATCAATATCAGTTTTGAACTGTATGTTTTGTCAAATAGTGATATTCATCTTTTAATACCGAATAGTAAATACAACTTTGTGATTGATCTCAAGTGAACTAAATTTTTGCATGTAATTATGAAATGACACCCACTCACTTGCCCGAAAATTGCCAGATTTTTGATATATTAACCTGTCAATAAATGTAAACTGTGATAATTTTATGATGTTTCAGAGTATAATATATATATATATATATATATATATTTATATATATATATATATTTATATATATATATATATATATATATATATATATATATATATATATATATATACATATATAGATATATATGTATGTATGTATATACCACTAATTTTTGTTAAAAAATCAGTACTGTTCTCTTTTGATTCTCCTAAAATTAAGATACCATATTCTCTCTAACATTTTTTGGGCTTAAACGGCCTCAATCACAAACTTGCTTAAATTCTTCCTTTCTCATCCGGATTGTTGCACTAATGTGTCCTTGATCCTGCTAACAACTTTTGATGCCCTATCAGAAATTAAGATCTGCTTCTAAAAACGGGGACAAAATCTGAATTTCTCTGTGAAAGTAATTTGACTCGCGTTTTGTAAAATGCTTGATTGATATTGTTCTGTGAACTTCTCGCCACCAGATAAGTTTGGTCTTCTGGTGCTGTTCACCCGGTTTGTTTCCATTGTTTTCCGATAAGAATTATCAAAAGATTATGGTTCCTAGGGATTGAGGGTATAATTTAGGATAGTGATTCTTTTATGATGCCAACTTGGAACATTTTTTGAGTTGAATTTTTGATATTTTTCAAATTTTGACCAAATTTATTCTTTTTTTCCTTTTTTATCTATAGGAACGCGAACAATTGAATCTCATTTTCTAAGCTCTCAATTTTGAGTTCTCAGTAGCGAAAAAATCACCTAATATGATTTTAAAATTTTAAAAATTATTCATTCCACAGGTTTAAAGTAACCAAATTCGATTCCTCACATTAATGCTAAAGGCCAAAAACTCCTGCAGTGTTTTTTTTCAAATAGCCGTTTATTCAAAACATTTAGCGTAATGTAAGAGTCTTTTCATCGTTGTTTCTTTTTTTTCAGATGCGAGAATGTACACAAGACACTTAAGAATAAATGTGTGTTTGTTTTTGAATTAGATTTCACAAAAAATGGGTTCCAACTCGTCGCGTAGTTTGGATTCTACTAATTGAAATGCAAGGATTTCAGGGGAAGTTTCTTCTTGTGTAGAATTGCTATCAAGTTAGCCCTGGAAGGGAATGATTGAATGCATCCAACTAATAACTATACTAGATGCTCGCCACCGTGGAAAAACATTATGCACTATTTTGCTTAAATTTTGTTCCACATTGCTATAGTTTATCTGAACATCAATAATTTAAGAGATAACTTTGCAAAAAAAGCTTTATTTTTTAACCGAGTGTCGGTGATCAAAAAAAAGCTGTTCAACGGTCTTAACAGGCTAAAAAAAACAGTAAAATTGGACCTGAACCGAATTCGAACCCTCATCTTTTATTTGAATGCCTAGTGTCTTAACCGTTACACCAACTCGTCTAAAGCTCTCAAATTTGGGCATTTCTGATACCCAGATTTTCACGTGTTATCTTGCCCAGAAAAGTTTGTTTTCTCTAGCTAATTATACGTTGTACAAACAGAGTTTTTTTGTCAAGCTATGTGATATACATATTTTAAAAACTTCAACCTAATAACAGTCCCTCCTAACTTGCGCATTGATCTCTTCCACAGTTTCTACATGTTTTTCCAGTTTTTCGAAATTAAGATCCCAGTTTAGGGTCGGGGTCAACTTCAGACTTCTCATTGACGATCACATCTCGAACTTGCTTGTGTTGGTTATATACACGAGTATTCGTTGTCACCATCAGTATAATCGAAAAACTTTTCTCCTGATGCCTTGGATTGAAGATTAGTGACGTCATCACCCTCTTTCTCATGAAGACCGTGCCAACAAAAAATAGATAATTATTTAACTGAATGGAGGCTTGAGTTTTATACCTCGCATAAGCTCAGCTGAACATCTGTCTTCTTCTGCTCTCGCAACTATGTTCTCGATCCCCGTTGGGTGATGAATTGTGGCTCCCAACATTATCTTGGGAAGTCTTGATTGAATGAGCCAACATCTTGTCATCTCCATCAGTGACCTGTCGCACTTCTCAGCTGTCGTTTCCTGCTGTAGAAAGTTTATTTATTCTAAGATGCCCAAGTTCAAGCAATACGTGTTAAATAGCTTTGTGAGAAAATCTTTACATTCTCTTAATACTGAGATTATTTCAGTTTTTGCCTTAAATAAGTCCGCAAAAGTAAAGTTTGAGTTATGGCCTGCAAACACAACGAAGAATTGAAACCCTGACAAAAAGTCTACTGCGAAAAGTAATCTCTTTTCTGTGAACACCTTCGCCATTTTCTCTTTTGCTCCAGAGTGTTTGCCTCTATTGGTACTAAAACTTTTGCGGTTTTGGGCTTTTTGAACGCATTGCATACGCTATGAAGTTTCCGAGGTGTCTTTGGTGCCTTCCTTGCTACATGTACTTGATTCGAAAGAGCCAAACAGCAGTGCCGCTTCCTTGTATTGTGAAATTTCACGCTGATGGAACTCATCTTGGATTTCAGAACACGGCGGAGTAGGTAAAACGCATTGTTGTTTTCAGTGAACTTTACCAGAGCTCCATTTGGATTTTCTTGCACCTGTTGTTTTTCCCAAAAATGAAGCTATATCTCACCTCCTTGCATCTGGAGACTGATAGAAGGCTTGAATAATAGTCAGGTGCACTCATTTTCTGTTTAAGTTTGCATTGGAATTGCTCTTTGTTTGACCGTATGCTGATCCTTGAACAGCAATTATTCAAAGAATGCACTGTCAAGTTTTGCGCTATTGGAACTCATTTTGAATTCCAAAACACAATAGGGTAATCAAAACAAATTATTTTTTGTTCAGTGAACTTTACCCAAGCTCCATTTAGATTTCTATTCTGCTGTTGCTTTTCCAAAAATTGAAGCTGTATCTCCACTCCTTGGATCTGGAGACTCATAGAAGCTTCGAAGAATAGTCAGGCGCAATCAAGTTAATTTTTGAGTCCACATTGGAAATGCCCTTTGTTTGACCGTATGCTGGTTATTACACAGCATCTACTCAGAACTCTGGGAGCTGCTCCGTTGGGAGTTTTGACAACTGATTGAATTGGCACAAAGTCTGAAAATCCTTCTACGCGTGTCACCATATGGTGAGTGCAACCACGGTGAACAGGCATTCATGTTGACTTCTCCACTGGTTCACAGTTACCCAGCAATTGTCAGCTGTTTTATCCGATATTGTATCCAATGTCACTGATTCACAAATGTCTTCGTTTTTTGTGTCCTGCATGCCCTGTCCAGGTGATCATTCTCACCACACTTGCTGCACTGAGCTGTCTCCTTCCTCCTTTACTCCCTCGCAAAATCTCCGGGAATCTAAAACACAAAATTTTTTTTAAGCTCCCTTCTTGAAGTCACGCTTTCTGAAGTGCCTCTGTGGTGGAATCTTTTGGACGTTTTTCAATTTTTTTACAGCTCTCCTGTATAACGAAGCTTTCATACTTCATTGGTGGAATATTAAGGACCAGCGCCTTGAAAAAAGAAGCTCTGACTGCTTCCTCTGCTCTTGCTAGCTTTGTCCTACCTTCGATGAAGAAGCTCGCAAATGTATCACCTGTACTCGCAAAGTCGCAACTGCCGCCATCTCTACGTTCTGAAATCTCACCTGCATTATCTAACATGCATTTTTTCTGTTTTCTGTGCAGTCTTTGCCCACGCAGACATTTCTCATGAGCAGAAATGTTGTTGCATCTGTAATGAACAACATAGGGCATCACACCTTGCTTCTTATCTCCTTGAAGTCATCAGCTTCCTTTTCATATGCATGCATCTGCATTTTATGGTTCTTCTTCTTGCCATTGTTGGCCCCATTGGCCAGTGATGCAGGCTCACTGCTTGGTTACTCTGTCAATCTATGATTTGTAGAGTCTCCTTTTCTGCATCATCGCAACATAACTGGTGCCATGCCTCAGATTGAAAGTCCTGTGAATTTCTTTTGTAGGTCGGCAGCTTCACTGTTTGTTGGTCCATTGTATTATGAGCAGGCAAAACAGTTCTGAAGGAAAAGACACTAAGGAGAAGAGGACTATGACTGTCAACAACAAATTACTTTTCTTTTAGAAACTAATATTACGAATTAAAAAACCGGTAATAGCGTCACTTATCTTCAAGCCTATCCTCCTAACTATTACACCAACTTGTCTTAAGCTTGCGGACTAAAGAATCTGTATAGCCCGCACTCATGTTTCTGCTTCCCTTCGAGGCTTCTTTTTATCTAGCCAAATATACTTTGAGCAAATAAAATTTATTGTCAAGTTACACCAAGCTGGTACTCATGCCCTCTGATTACTTTAGCATTAGTTGAACAATTTCCCACAAATTTTTCTCGGTATTAATAACTAACAGCCTGTTCTGTGTCCTGTTTTATTTTCTCAAAACCAATTTTACCAACCAATTTGTAATGTATGCCAATTTTTATATGAAAACCTACGTTGTTTTTCACTGCAATTAATTTTCATAGACTTTCATTGACAAAAGTTTCATGTGATAAAACAATGCATTTCAAAAATGAACCACGTTTTTAACTGTATACGATTTTTGTCCAGGATTTAAGATCGAATAGTTGTTGCCATAATGCATAGAAAGAGACAAATATGAATGTCTATTTTGCATAAAAATCCGGATTCAAATGTTCGTTTTTTATCATGATGAGTTTCTAGACATTGACTGTTCTCGCAATAATTATTCCTCTATCTGTGAACAAAAAAACATCATAGCCTTTGAATTTAGATTCCAGTGTAAAGCCATTTCTTTTTAATCAAGTTTTAATGATAACTCATTTTTTCGTAATAACGTGTGAGTTTGCGACAAAAATATTTTTCAACTTTCAGCTTATAATAAAAAACGTCCTTCATCGGGAAATTTTTTGTTGGAAATTTTTTTTCATATAGCAAACCAGTTGCAACTTAATTCGAAAACATTTGTCCAGAAATGAACTCAAAGGAGTAATCAATGCAAAAAAACTCTCGAAACGTTCTGAAATTTTCTTTTACTGGCTTGGTTGGATCCCAGGTTGAGGTGCGCGTTAATGATCAGACAATCAAAAACGCACGGGGGGAGGGGGTGATGTGTGTTTTTATTACATGGTAGTTTTTATTACCTAATAAAGTCTGTCACCAGGGTCTGTGGCCTGGATATAGTCTGTTTAAAGTCTGATCATCAACGAGCTAAAGTCTGATCATAACTCCATGGTCTGGATTTTGTCATTAGCGAGCTAACATCTGACCATGACTCTATGGTGTGGATGTGTGTGATCATAAGTGAGTCAAAAAATTTTCTTTGTCGAGTCGAAAACTTTTCACTAACTATTCTTATCCAGTTTTCTCTTTCAAGTTTTTTTTTCCCAAGAAACAAATTTCAAAATTACCGACAAACTGCGAAATTGTTTAGCTAGTTTAATTTCTGGCCAATTGTAGAAAAAACGACGTCATTCAACCTTCAATTCTAAGCATTTATCAGACAAAATATAAAGAGGCCAGAATTTGATTCATTTTAGATAACAAGTATTGAATCTAAGTCAGCAAAGTAAGCATGAGGTTCATCGATAAGAAATTTATAAATACACATAAGATGTATTTTGAAACAATAATAGTAGCTCATTCCTATGTATCATTTTTTCTGTATCACAGGGACAAACTTTGGTGAGTTTTCATTGAAACCAGGAAACTTGAAACAATTTTTCGATACTAATGATGGAGAACAATTATAACGAGTAGAACAATTAAGCTTTAGTTTACACCGCGAATAGATATTTATTCAAATGAGATCCACAACTTTATGTTTTTATTATTTCGTTAATATCCATTGATAATTTGGTTCAACAATTTTTCTGGTTTTTAACATGAGCTCCGGCTTGATACAATTCGAGGCTTGATTTTTAACAAAGACGAATGTTAGAGATTCTTTTACTCGAATTATTTACTGTAAACTTGCTCAGTCTTTTTACAAATTGTGGACAGAATTTGTAATCAGTGTACTGCGCAAGTCTAATGGCAAATCTATTATGAGTTGTCAGTGTTTGGCGAATTTAAATCAAATGCCAAGTGTTTTAGTCAAAACTTGAGTAAAACTTGCAATTTGATTCCAAAAACCTCAGGATAATTTTTGCCTCAAATTTTAACTCGTTTTGGGACTAATTTTTTTTTAATTAGCATCATATCGCCGAAGTACTTATAATTCATACCATAATTGGTAATAATTTCACAATTTGGGATGCAGTTTATAAAATCTTTCGGCACAAAGCTCACGCTGCTTGTTATTTGCTTAATTTTTCAACACTGGTTACATGACAATTTACCCAATTCAATTTTAACCAATGCCATTTTACCCAATACAAACATACACAATGCTCTTTGATCTTTTCGTTCAAAAATCAGATTTCAAATTTGCAGTCGCTTTTACAAGGATGATTTAAAATATTTAAGTGGACAATATGATCCTATGTTCGGTTGTGACAGTTTCTGGATCTTTTCCGTTTGTGCCCCTCCCAGTACGTTATGCGCCCCCCAGTTACAGAGCACGTGTCATTACATAGTAAATCATTATGTAAAGTTATTGCACGTGCGTCTGCGGGATGCAAATAATATGCACCCACTAAGCTGGGGGGGGGGGGGGGTGGCACAAAAGGAAAAGATCCCAGTTTCTTATCAAGTCCCATGGGTCATTTAATTATATAGTCGGCTAATCCCATGTTTGGTTACGATAGTTTCAAATCAAGTCATACGGGCCATTTAATTATATAGTCGACTAAATAGTCGTTCTGGTAAATTTAGCAATAGGGTAAATTGGGTGAGTGGGCATTGGATAAAATGTCAGGGTGGTTAAAATGATATTAGGTATAATAGCATTGGGTAAAATGGAATTGGGTAAATTGTCCTCTGCACTGTATCTTTGTACTGCAGACAACTAGTTTATTTTTTTTCATCCATGTGTTAAAAATGGAAACCCAAACATTTGATTCACATCCTTGATGGGTTTGGGGTTACATGATAAATTACCCAATGCCAAAATATCCAATGTGCCAAAAACCCACTGCCGTAGCACCCCACTTATTGCGTTCGATCTTTCCTTCAATCGTCCGATTTTTCCGATTTTAAATTAGCTAATTACCGAACTCCAAGTATAAATCATTACTGGCCAATTGTAAATGCAAGTCTCCCATGCAATATATTTTAGTCGCTTTCTCGCTTGAAATTCGTTCTTTCACGCGTATATTAACGGTGCAAGGGGCAAAATGCCTCTAGTCGGGGGCGGGGGTGGGGCGCAGAAAAGAGGACAAAGGGTTACGGAGCGAGAGATTGTTGGTTCAATCCCCGTACGGACTTTATGTTTATACTTGGCCAAAGTCTGACCATCGTAAAATCGGACTGAATGTAAGTCTGACAAATCAAAAGAGTGACATGATTCAGTCTATGATTCAGTAATGATGAGGAATTGCATTTATACTGGCCCAGTACTGAAACACACTTGGAGTTATGTACGGGATTGATATTTCAAGATAATTTGATCTATCGTATTTGTTTGTGGTAGTTTTACATCATGTCCTTCATGTCGGCCCTCGGACAATGAGGCATGGCCAAAGGAACTAGTTTTACTATTAAAATTTGGCACACTATGTTACGTTATAAATGATCTCAATGAGTGCTTTTTATGCTAAACACTCTTTCTAAAAATATTGGGTATATCTTGAGTGTTTCGGTGCACTGGGTGATTTTCCTGAAAACGGATTGATTGTGAAGCATGCTTTGAATTCTTATTATGTGAATTCCTCTGCCTCAGAAAAATTCTATATCTAAGAATCAATTAAAACAAGTTGACGACGGTTAAATAATAGACACCAAACAAGGCGGCTCGGTAATGTGCGATGGCACATAAGGTTCCGACCCCGCCCATCCACAAATTTGGCATAATTGTCTACCAAATGAGGAACAGATAGAAGAACCCAAAAAATATTTTTTGCGATTCCCAAAAAAGCCCAAGTCTTTTTCAAAAAATTCTGTATCAACGATAAGATAGCCTCCAAAGCAAATAACTCAGTGGAGTAAAAGTTGATGCATTAGATTGCTGTAATATGTCAATATTAAGAAAGCGAGTCAAGACGAAAAGCAAAATCAAACAACAACAACAACAAACATTAATTACATCAAAAAATTTATGTCCCTCTTAAAAACTAAATTTAATAACAAAATCAACATACCGTCAGATAAACCCAAAACTAAACAAAAATAACTTATAAATCCCCAGAAAACATATGCGACCAGTCCATATGCGAAAGTCCATGAAATGTACGATTTCCACTACTTCTATGAAGGGCATTAAGACCTGTCCTTATTCATTTTTTAAAGCGGCTAAAAAGAACAACAAAGAACAAACAAAATTTCAATTTAAACTTGCCAGAAAACGCTGTCAAAACCGTCAAGCCAATTTTTGGCACTCAAAATACATTTAATTGCGCCTTCATCAAACAGCTATAATTTAGTACGTGGCTATTCATTAGTAAGACTAGGTAACAAGCAGACAAAAAAGCGAAGTGCTAAAGTATGTAATTTTTTTTCGAAACAAAATTACATTTAATGTCATGAAAGGCCTTAATAACAAAAAGAGCTATTTAAATAGGGTCGTTTATTCAAAAAAAGCCCTCGAGACCTGTAATTATCCAGAAAATTTCTTGCATCTACAAAAAGAACGTCAAATATGACAAAAATCACATTAGTTTTTTTTTTTGTGAAAAACCGGTGTCGAAGCCAGTAAGGTCATAACAAATTTTTTAAAAGATTTTGGGACACCAATCCCTCTTATTCCTTTGACACCCATAATGTTATATTTGACCTGTAGTTAACTAACGAGATTAGGTAACAAAAAGAAACATAAAAAGAACAAAATTGCGAAGTTGAAAAATTTTTTTTTTTAAATTTTGGAAAACGATTGTTTTGATCGTCATGAAAGCCATCAGCTATCTACTAATATCAGAATATCGGTTCTTCTACTCTTCTTCGAAAAGCCAATGAAAGCTATCACTATACAGGAAATTTCATACGACCGAAATGACAAAGTATAAATGACAGTTAGAGACAAAATTAAAAAATTCAATTGATTTCTTCAAGAAAGAGGCGTCGAGGCCGTTAAAACGATGATGTATATCTTTCAGAATTTTAATATGTTCAATTGTGGATTATTCTGAATGCTAATGAGGTGACATGAGAACCGTCAAAAATGTGATAATGTGACAAAGTTAGAAAACGTGAAAAACTGGCAAATATCAAAACAAAAAAAATCTGAAATCTTGTGGTATCAAAGCCAGAAAACAATAATTTCAGGCTTAAAACTGCAACTGAGAATAAATATTAAATAATTAGAAAGAAGAAGCGGTCGCTTTTTTGCTGACATTAAGCTGGAAGATGTACAAATTAAGAAAAAAAGTAGAGAAAAATTTAATTAAGCCATTATTTATTGAAAGGTCAATTATTTTTAATAAAAAGAAACGACCATAAATTTTCAATTAAAAAACTTAATGCATTAGCTTGGAGCTGCTTAACAAGCAAATCGGTTGGACCTATCACTCCTGAGCTTTGATTTGATATGTTCTGTTTTTTATTATTAAAAAAAAAGTCTTTTTTTTTTTTAAAAAAAAAGACAGACTGATTAAAACCCGATTTTTTTGGATTGTAACAGTCCTAGAATGGCCAAAAACAAGCCCTAATAATACTTATTGTCCCTTAGGAATAACGGATTTTTCGAATGTTGTAGATATAGATAATTTGTTAGTTGAAAACTCAAAATAAATTCTGCATTTTTGATAATCAACGAGTAAAGTTGGCAAAAAACGGCAAGGTTTTAACTACAGTGCACTCTCAGCGGACTCTGAAGTAGAAATAGCCCCCCTCTGAGTCTACAAAGATTTTTTGAGGGTTGTTTGGAGATGTACTGTCGGCAAATTTAATCAAAGTGGACTAAATTAGCTTATTTCGTGCTGTTTTTGATGAAAAAGTCTAAATTTTGAAATGTTTATCCAGATTTTTTGACCAAAAAAATTAAATCAAAACAATCAACAATGCTTGTTCGTCTTCAAAAATAAAATCAACGACACTATTCTTAAAAATTATAACAAATTTTAGCAAAATTGACGAAAATTTAGGCAAAAATTCCGGAAAATGTGAATAAAAACAACGTGAGTTCACTCTTCTTTTCTCAGAACTTTAAACCTCGATAACTCTCTGTAGAAATCGAAAATTAAAAAAATCTTTTTAATTCCATATTCTACGCTGGATGAGCTTTCTAATGATACCAGTCTCAACTCTCTACGATGAATATATCGAGCGGCGAAAATTCACTGAACAAAAAAAAAAAAAACCCAGTTGAGTATATAGTTCCTCCCCCCTCAAGAGGGTCGGAACAAATATACTCTTCTATATAATTAAGCACACGATTTATTTAATTTATACAAAATTTATATGATATCATAGTTTGGGAGGAAATTGAGAGATGAGTGAAAGGTTAGCTGGCCGTAATTATTTGGTTACAATGAACAACTTTAGTCATATTACCCAGCAAAAACTATAGAAAATGCTAATTATACGTTTTTTTTCTGTTATTATCTCTTTAAGAACATCTGACGCAGGAAATATTTGGGCGGTGGATCAATATTATAACTTTTTCGAATCTGTCTTTTTCTCTTTGACAAAAACTCTGTTCATCTCGTGAGTATAAACGAATGGCTGTTTTTGCCTCGATAACAGCTTGCAAAATATTAGGCAACAGCTGCCCATTAAAAATTGAAATACCACTTTCTGAATATAAAAACATTTTTTTGATTGCCATAATGTACCCATGAAAAGGGAAAACAGTTCATAAGTTTTGTATTAACTTACGACAGCAAATGATAACTCCCAGATTTGTATTCATTTCATAATATTCACCCAGATATCAGTTCTCCATAAACTTCACGAAGTTGATTTCCATTTAAGGTTCAATTTTCGACGGCTATCTGTGATATAGCTTTCCCTCTTCAAAGAGACGCCATTTTGTGAAACTATATTTCAAGTAGAAGCTTTCATTAAAAATTAAAATTTCAGCTTATCGGAACCAAAAATTTTATGGCTCAAGCAATAAAAAATTCTGCTTCATATTTTATTGTCCAGACGGGAGAATTATTCTTTAAAAATTTTGGCTCCGCTAAATTTCAAATTTGTGGTTAAAATTTTACCATCAATTGCTCTTTGTAGTTTGTTGAGCATCTGGTTATTAAGTATAATCAGTGAAGTATTTATTTTGCAATCATTTATGATAGAAAAATGCTGATCATCTTTACAATAAGCCTTTTATAAGTTATCATACGGATATTTTGCCCTTAAACTATTCAGATCTATGTTAAAGTATGTTACATTCTGAATGTCACAGCTCTCAACTGTTGCTTAAAAACTTGATCTATATTGAATCTAGAACTTGTGATTTTCCTGGTGATCCTAGAAACAAAAACGGCCTATGCAAGTCAAGAATGAAGTTGCAATTCAGTTAAGTTGACAGAAACTGAAAAAATTAATGTGATACTTAACCAACGATAGTCTCCTCCATTACAAAAGTGTTTTGTACTGCCCCCTTTTTATCTACAGATAGAAAAGATTGATAAACAGACAGCAGAAATTATTAGCGGCCCAAATGACGAGCTGTTTGTGTAAATACTAAAAATTCAATTACAACTTAAAGAATTTGATATCTTTTTCATTCAGGAAAATCAAGGCGTAAAAAGGCAAAAATGGCGTAAATTGAATGTTTCTGAAATATATTTTTCACTTAAAAACATCAAAACATGCCAATGTTGATTTTTCTTCCAGAAGCTTTATTTTATTCTTTTTGAAATTGAGACAAGGGAATGAATTGCACCAAATTGTTCCTTTTCTAGGCTCCGTCATTTTCCCCCAAATTTTGGGAAAAAAGAAAAATTGTTTAAGAATAAATACATTTCAGCAAAAAAATCTATTCTTTGTATTGATTAATTTTTTACCATTTTGATGAAATGTCGACAGAAACTTTCTAAAAAATCTGTTCACAGATTATGTTTGTTTTTTTGAGGTTTTCCTTTTAATTCGTTTTGCTTGGCTTTTTAATTGTTCCGACCCCTCCTGAGGGGGGAGGAACTATATACTCAAATGTTTTTTTTTGTTCAGACAATTTTGACGGATCAAAATATTCATTGTAGAGAGTTGTGAGTGGTATCACTAAAAAGCCCATCTAGCGTAAAATATGGAATTAAAATGATTTTTTTGTGAATTTCGTTTTCTAGAGCGAGTTATCGTGGTTTAAATTATTGCGAATATCAGACAGATTTGCGTTCATTTTATTCACATTTTCCGGAATTTTTGCATAAAACTCCGTCAATTTTCCTAAAACATGTAAAAATTGATAAAAAATAGTATTGTTCATTTTATCTTTAGTGTCACAAAAGTATTGTTGACAATTTTGTGTAATTTATTTGGCCAAAAATTTGGATAAATATCTCAAAATTTAGCCTTTTTCATCAAAACTGCACGAAATAAGCTTTTTTAGTCCACTTTGATTACATTTGCCAAACATACGCACCCAAAAGTAACTAAAACAATCTTTATAAACTACAGAAGCAACTAGTCCTATTTTCACTTTGATTGAGAGTAGTCTGGAATTAAATTTTTCTCTATGATTATCAAAAACGCAGCATTTATATTTGACCTTTTGACTAAAAACTTATCTAGATATATAAGATTCGAAACAATTGAAGTTCTTAATGGACCAACAGCAATAGCAGGGCTGGTTTGTGTCCAATCTTGGAGTGCTACAATCCGTAAAAAAATTCGGATTTTAATCAGTCAGTCCTTTTTTTAAAAAAAATTCTTTCGTTTTTTGTTCAGTTAAAGAACAGAACAATTTCAATCAAATCTCACTGTCGATAAGTCCAATTGATTTACTAAAAATTTTCAAATAAGATGTTTAGTTTCTTTAATTAAAAGATAAGGGTCGTTTTGACTTAAAAATATTTTTTCTTTTTTAAATAAACTGGCTTATTAAATTTTGCCAGTATTTTTCTTTTTTTTGGTCAACCTGCAGCTTAGTGTCGGCAAAAGAAGAATGCCTCTTCTTCCTCTTCTCTCTATTCAAATAAAAACTAATCTTTTTTGCGGTTTTATGGATTGAGTTAGGGTTTTTTGGCTTGATAGTACTAGATTTCACAATTTTTTTATTTTTGGGCAATGGCCCATTTTTCAAGTTTGTCGCAATATCACATTATTGACAGTTCACATGTTTCAGAGTATGCTTTTAACGGCGTCGACTCCCCTTTCTCGAAGAATTTGATTGAATTTTTTTACATTTGTTTTAACTCTCGTTTTTATCTTGTCTTTTTTGTCGATTGAAGTTCAAAGCATAAAGACAGGTCTCCTATGTCTGCGTGGTTTTGTTTAGAGGAATAATTGAGCCTAATTTTGATTTGAGTAGATAGCTGATGGCCTTCATGACTTTGAAAACAAATGTTTTCAAAAACAAAAAAAAATTTCTAACTTCGCATTTTTGTTCCTTTTTGTCTATTTGTTACACAGAATGGTCATTATCAGATCACATTTGACATTATTGATGTCAAGGAACTGTGTAAGTGCGCAACTTGCAATGTTCGTAAAGAACTCGTTATGAATTTACTGGCTTCGAAACGGGTTTTTGGCAAAAAAATGTACACTAAATTATGATTTTTGTCTATCTGTGACATTTTGTGGACGTAAAGCGTACTCTGAATAAATACAACTCACAAACGCTTCCTCTGGACAAATTAATAAAAGTATTTAACTATTTCTTTCTGTAGCTAATGGCTTTCATGTCTTTCAAAATAATTGTTTTCGAAAAAACAAAGTACTACTAAATTTTGTTTTTTTTCTTTTTTTTTTCTACTGATTACCTATTCCTATTAATGAGAGGTGGCATACCACATAATTGGCGTTCGAAGAAGGCTCAATTGGACAAGTTTTGAGGGGCTCTGACAGCGTTTTCTTGCAAGTTTTAATTGAATTTAGTTTGTTGTCTCCATTTGTTGTTTTTGTAACCACACAAAAAATTGAATGATGACAGGTCTTAATGCCCTCCTGTTGAGGCGTATGTGATCATAGACATGGTGAATCTTTTCAGTTGCTATTATTGGATTTTATTACTTTGAAATTCATTGTTTTTAAAATTATAAGACAATTTTTTAACTTTGCTGTTTTTTTTGTTCTTTTTTGTCTAATTGTTACCGAGCCTTATTACGGAGTCGTCCCATATCTTTTCTAGTATATAACAATTTTTTGGTTTAGAGAAAGTTTTATATGATGCTATTTTTACCTTGTTAATAAGTGTTCTATTTTTAATATAAAAATGGACTTAAGTTTTGGATGTAATTAACGGTGTTATTGTTGTTTGATTTCGTTGTTCGTCTTGTCTCGTTTTTTCATAATGGCTGATATTAACAGTCTAATGGGGTATTTTTTACTGCACTGAGTTTCTTTGCATTGGAGACGATTTTTTTCTTACACATTTTTTTGAAAATTATTTTTTGGGGGTTTTTCCATCTGTTCCTCATTTTGTAGACGTTTATACCAAAAATATGGATGAGCGGGGTCGGAATTTTATGTGCGAACACACATTAGCGAGCATCCTTGTGGAGTTCTCTGATCAAATGCTCACAAATAATTAGGTTCATTGCCATTTCAAAAACTTTTGAGTTCACGCAGAAAAGCGATGATCTCCCAAACAGAAAGTTATTCAAATGACATATTTTTGAAATTGATTTTTTTCGACGTTATTTTTGATTATCTCTTTTAAAACTTAAACCCATAACTGCTAAAAACATTAAACAATAAAACATTGAAATTTGAATCTTTTTAGACAAAGTTTGTCTGTAATTGGTGAATGAGCATAACCCACAGTTTTTATCCACAGCATTTTACAGCAACAAAACAACGACAGCAATAGATCCTCTGAAAAAATTCTACACAACCCGATTCTGGATAAAGGTCTGGCATCAATATTTACTCATGTGTAAAAAGAAAGTTTGGCCGAGCAGGTTGAAAGGACTAGGGATATTTTTGGGAACAACATACCAAATTTCTAGTCACCTAGCTGTATGTAAAGATTTTGGAATAACTGTTGGCTCGGCTTCAAAAACTTTTCTAGAGCATAAAATAACAAAATTATTAGCAAAGAGTGACTGGCATCGCTTCCTTCACCAGCCAATTCTGCAACAAGCATAATTTATTCTGAACAGAGACCAAATTTGTCTGTCCTGTATCGAAAGCAAAAGTCTTTTCGGAGAAAGCGAATTCAATCTAAAGTTAAAAAAGTCATAAAAGACTAAGACTTAACATTTGTCCATGACGATTCATGAAAACTTGGTTGAAGGAAAACTAGTCGTCCAATGCTTTGATATAAAAATTTTCCTCCAGGAACAACAAAGAGTTGATAATCTTGAAACAATATCAATTTCTAGCACCCTAGCATCTTGGAGCTTTGAGACGAGAGAACTCTTTCTTAAAGGACAAAGTTATTATTACAACAGGTAAACAATTAGCGGTCAACTCACTCATGAGCAATTGGATAGTCTGCTCAAAAAGTACTAATGGGAAGAGGAAGAGAACAATAAAGAGTAATAAAGAGAACAAAACTAGAGAGGAGTTGAAAAAAGAAAAGTTGGTTGGAAAGGGGAGCATAGATCAAGAAGGACTGCGAAAGGAGAAATCAAGGTATAGACAAACTCAAGCTTAAAGGAAAAGGCAAAGAATGACGCTTTGCTAGTAGCTGCGGTAGGAGGGTTATGGTTTTTCCAGGTAGAGGGAGTGGTCGCGGTTTGTGAAGGAGAATTCGATTGTTTTATAGGTTCAACTTTCTTTTTTATGATAACCCCTACCAAAGGCAAAAAACTTGCACTCGTGGAAGCTCAAAAACTCTAGTGAAAAACAATAGTAGTGGTTGGCAATAGGAATTGTTTTACACTAATTTTACGGCGCTAAGCATTCATCCGCTAGTGGTTCTCCCAACAAAGCCTAAGAATTTTGTTTTGATTATGTCTTTGTGGAAACGCTTATTTTAAAACAATTGATATCCTGTTTATCAAACATATAAGCAAGGACGCGTGTGCAGAATTCACAGAAACGGAAAATTAAAAGCACTAACAAAAAATTGTTAGTAGACATCACGTTCTCAAAGGAAGACTACCTTTACAAGATTTAAAATTTTCACATTCAACGCGCCTTGTAATTAAAACCTGAAATTCACGCTTGGTGTAATTAAAATGCATGCCTTCAATAATAACAGCTATAATATAATCAGATTTCAAAAAAAAATCAAATTTCACACAGCTTATAACCAAACTTTACATGTTTTGCAAACAAATTTCAAATTAGATGAAATTGTACTTCACTATCCCAACCTTTATTCCATTGAAAGTAAATAAAATTTTGAATGTTTTAGAATGAAGAAGACAAACACTACCAACGACAAGGGCAATTGAGCAAAAGCACACATGTATTGCCTGTCACAACATATCTGATGTCACAAAATTCCAGAAATCACCGAAAAAATTTGCTCAAAAAACACTGGAATGAAGAATTAGAAAACATTTCAAATCAATGCGTTTTTCCCTCAGCTGTCTTTTTTCGTGTCTGTCTTCGTTGCATTTGATTCTTTTAATTAAATCTTTGAAAAGAGTCAATTTTTATCATATTTGTTTATATCAAAGATAGCGCTCATAAAATTGCCCTCAACGCAAAAAAATCATGCTATTGTCAGCACAATTACCATCATAAGTTACTCGATGTTCCCCAATAAACATGATCATTGGCCAACCTTCCAGTCCTCAATGGTCGAAGAGCAATGAGTTTAATTTTTTTTAAAAAAATAGACTTCATTTCTTGTTTTCGTATTGGGGGAAGAATAAGAAATCACATAGATTTTGATTCCTGAAATAGAGTCGCTTGTATTTCAAATGAGTAATCAAAAACGGTTGAACAAAATTTGGAGAGCGCATTGAAGATAATATTTCATAGTTCACGAGAGACATTTTTGTTATTATATTAAATTTTGACGAAACAAACAATCAATTTGGCACCCCGTTTTCATGTGTGTAAACAACGCGTACATTGTGAATTCTAAAATTAATAAAAAGTACTCACAAAGCTATTTTAACTGTTCAACTAAATTGGTAAGTAGATTTTACGTGAATTCTTATTACAAAGGACAGCAAGTAGATTTCACATTATCGTAAGAGTTCTCCAGCATCCCAGTAGGACAGAAAAAATCGCTTAAGATTGAAGGACTGAGAAGGACGGTTGATGGAGTAGTCTCAGCTTTGAAAACCAAAAGAACAAGGTACTCGAAAGCAAATATTTTGAAATAAACTTTGTCAAAGTTTCTTTTCTTTGGATGTTTGTGGGTATATCAAGATTAAAATGCCTCACGGAATTTTCTGTGAGTCGCAATTGAGTTTTCCAAAGACTTCAGAAAATCGCAAGTTTTATCTTTAGATAAGTGCATGTGTTTCAATGTAAAAATTTGAAAGCTGTCAAATCTTAAAACTTCGAATTACAGATTTATCTATAATTAAAATAGATTTTTAATTGCTTTGGCCTGTTTTTGTTGATTTCTTATTTTAATTGAATAACTCGGAGGTTATCGGTTGATTATCCTTCAACTATTGTGGAGCAATAACTAACAGGAATGACTAATTTGTCATAAATATCCCTCAGCCGTCTAAATTGAGTAAGTTGAACATCAAAAATTTTTTGCCTGAAATATCCCTAATAATCGGGTTTATCTGTCTTCCTTCCATTTTGCATCGGTCGAGGAGCCATGTGGTTAAATGGTTTTCTTTTGAAATATAGCCTTCATTTTTTTGTCGTATTGAGAGGGAAGAATGAGGAATGACAGAGATTTTGCTATTCGAAACTGGGTAGCGTGTCTTTTAAAAGAGTTATCGGAAACAGTTGAAAAAGTTTTGTGAGGAGATTTAAAGGGATTATTTTATATTTCATGGGAGAAATTTGAGATAATAATCTAATCTAATTATAAATTCACTTCATATTACGAGAATAAATTTTGTTCTTTGATTAAATTTTGTAGTTTCAATTTATTCAATTTGACAAAGTTTTCATGTGTTTAGACGACGCTTTCCTTGTGAAATCCAAAATTTTTAAAATTACTTACAAAGCTACTTTTTTTAATTACAAACTAAATTGATAAGAAGATTTTACGTAAATTCTACTTACAAAGGTTAGCAAGTAGATTTCACATTTCCATGACATCCCGTAGGGCAGCACAATTTGCTTAGGATCAAAGGACTAAGAAAGAAGGTTGATAGAGTAGTCTCCGCTTTAAAGCAAAAAGAACAAGGTGCTCGGTTGCAAAATTTTTGAAATAAAATTTCAAAGATCCTTGCTTTCAGATGTTTGAGGATACATCAAGATTAAAACGCCTCACAGTGTTTTCTGTGAGCCGCTATTCAGTTTCCCAAAAACTTCTGCAAAGTGCAATTTTTACCTTTCATTATCTTCTTGTGTTTCAATGTACAATGTTCATTTGAAACCTGTCAAACTTTAAAACTTTGAAATACAGATATAATTATAATTAAAATAGATATTTTTATTCCTCTGGCCTAGTTTTTCTTAAACCATTTATTCGTTAAACAAAAAAAAATTATGTGAATCATTTATCATGCAAGCTTAGGCGTTAATGAGGCCGACTATGTTTTGTGGGCTTAATATAGAATCTTTCTTTTTTCCTATATGCGTAAAAGTTTTGGTTTTTGTGTTTCTTAAGAACAAGATGGCCCGCATTAAAATGTTTTACGTTTAATGTGAATACTTTTAACAATATTTCTAGTTCTAAAGCTAGATGTGTAAGACTAATTATTATATCTTACATTACCAGAAACAATGAGAGCCAGAATATAGTTATTTGATTCTGCTTCTCGTAATATTTTATCACTTGATTCGTTATTAGGCTACATAATAATTTTTTTTTAAATAGCTCTCATTTTCATTGTTAGAACCATCATATAAATCAGTTTTTTCTCAAAACTCCAAATATACAAACCTCAAAACAAAATTTGTGTTTAAACAAGGATAATTCGCTGTTGACCAAATTAGCCCTATCAATATAAACTTATTTCAGACTTAATCTTTTATGATTGATCTAAAGTAATTTTTATTCCTGTAGGGGCAGCAAAAGCCGAATGGTGGACGGAACAACCTACCCCCCCCCCCCCCCCCCCCTAATTGCGCTTTCACCCATCCTCAATTAACCCGGTGTTTTTAGTTTTCAGCAAACTGTGGCTGCAGCACCCTCTATATTGATCATGCTGCGTGACATCTGTTCCGACCGATTGTCTTCGTAGCTTGCTGTTCTTTTGAAGCTGCTATTGTCAACAGTGACATCGTTTTCCTCCATATTAAGTAGGATTTTGGGAACCACTGGCTTCTCCTGTTTTCCGGGACGAAGTTTGGCAAGCCATCTGCTGATTTCCTGCCTACATTAACAAGCAGGATGTGAGCATATTTTTGATGATTACCTGTCGATAAAGTAACACGAAAAAAAGCGCCTACATTGGGCGACGCGGTTATATTTTATATGTCAAAAATGGTGAACATATAACTGAATAACTCCAGGTCACAACTTTGAACGAACAAAAATATTTGCAGATTTTCAAAAATTTTCAAAGGTACAGGAAGCTTTTTAAAAATGAGGGTTTTATGCATCATTAATGAACTGATGCCTTTTGATCATCAGTTTTTCAAAGGAATGACTGTTGTCTCGTATAGTCAGTAGGTCGCCAGATAGCAGTCGCGGAAACCAGCTATCTAGACATGCTTTCAAAAAAGACAGCTGACAATAAAACAACAAAGAAACTATGGGTGTATAACAATGAAAATTTTTTGACGTTTTGATGTTTTTGATTTTTTTTAATGCCAGAAAACCATCAACACTTCATATCGGCAGAGTGAATAGCATATCAGCTCCAGTGATCGGGGAAATGTTACCGTGTAGAACCTAACAAATTGCTGACAAATTGGTCTTATAAGATACCCGATAAGACAATATCAGAACATGCTGGCAGGACTTATCAGTCCAGACAAGATAAAAATTCCTCCTACCTGAAATTTATTGCGTAACATCTTTAACGCGGAAATTTTCTTGATACAAAATTCGTCGTAAATATTTTTTTAGATCTAAAGCTACATATTTTTTTTGTAAGCGATTTATCGGGTCTTACACGATAAATTTTAGGGGATCACTGGGTATCATTGCAATACTGATTTATTTATAACAGTCATGTAACACGCAAAAAGCACAATTGTTTAAAGTATACCACTCAAAATATTCCAGCTAAAAATTAGGACTTAATCTTAAATGTCGTCCATTGATTTTTGAACACATCACGCTCCTTCACTTAAACATTTAACAAAAATCTGAGGTTTGTTTGTTCCGACCCACTTTAGTTGGGGAGGAACTATGTACTCAAACGGGTTTTTTTTAATCAGTCAATTTTGGCCGATTTATATATTCATCGTAGAGAGCTGTGAGTAGTAGCATTAGAAAGCCCGTCTAGCGTAGAATATGGAATAAAAAAGATTTTTGTGACTTTCGCTTTCTTCTGGGAGTTAATGAGGTTTAAAGTTTTGTGAATAATAGACGGATTTCGCTTCTTTTTATTGACATTATCCAGAATTTTTCCCTATATTTTTGTCATTTTGATAGAATATGTTATAAATGTTTTAAACAGCGTTGTTGCTTTGTTTCCAAATAATAGAAGAGTGTCGATGAAACTTTTCATCTAAATCGCGGATTAGATTCACCAAAAAATAAGTGAGAATTAGTGGCAAAACTCTATATTCCTTTGTTTATTTTAAAATAAACAAAGGAATATAGAGTTTTCCCACTATTTCTCAATTATTTTTTGGTGAACTTGCAGCTTAATTTCAGCAAAGACAGTACACATCTTCAGCTTAATTAAATTTTACTCTCTATGGCGGCTTTGCGAATAAGAAAAATGTTTTCTTTATTCAATACTACTAGTTTCACAAAAATTTTGAATTTTTAGGAAATTGCCAACTTTTCTGGTTCTTTTTTCATGTTTTGTCACATTATCAATTTTTTGATAGGTGCAATTATTAATTTATTGATGTGCAAAAAATAGGCGCAATTGAACTTTTAATCTTTTAAGGAATAGATTGTGGTTTTAACGGCTTCGACACCGTTTTCTAGAAGAATTTTGTGGAATTTGTTCAAATTTTGTCTTTTATTGCTTATCGTCTTGTCGTATGAGAGCTTCTAAATATTAGAGTTTTCAAGTGTATGAACTCTTGTTACCGAAGAGCAAAAGATCCTATTTAAGGATTTAAGTTGTTAGCTGATGGTTTTCATGACTGTAAAGGTAAGTTTTTCAAAAATTTCAAAAGATTTTTTTAATTTTCTGATCTTTTTGCCTATATGTTACCTGGTTTCATTATTCACAGACCATAATTCAGTTTTTGTTGTCAAAAAGTGACGCAATTGTAGATTTCTATATATTTGATGGGATAATTAAAATTTTATTAGCTTTGACAACGGTTTTTTGCAAAAAAAGTTAAACTGTTTTTCTGATTAATGTTTATATTTGAAGTTCATTTTTCAAATGCGAGACAAATCCCGGTCCTCCTTTGTAGCAGATCTACGTGACATGTTGAGGTATTAATCAACTTGTTTAGATGTTTCAAATAACAGCTGATAGAATTTCAAAAACTTTGAAAATCATTGTTTTCAAAAAATATTTTTTTACGTTTGCTTTTTTTGTGTTTTTGCTATCCAGTCTTCAAATATACAAACCAGATATCACTTTTGGCCTCGTAGAAAATTGCATTTGAATGAAGCTATTTTGATATGAATTTATGGTTTTAAAAAATCGATACCGGTTTTTCGCCATAATTTTTTTAAAATTTGTTGTCTGTGTTTCAGTTTCTTTTTGTAAACTTATAGCATATTTTGATTAATAACAGGTCTCAGTTGTTTCCGTTGGAGAATCGAAAGAACCTGTTTAATGGCCCAAATTGATAGCTGATGGTTTTCATGACTCTTTCTTTTTCATCTAATTTCGTTAGCTACCTTTTTTCCGTAATTGCTTATCACAATGTTGGCATTGGAAGAAAACGTCGTGATTATATCTTAATTTTTCACCGAAATGTTTATGTTTATATTTGGCTGTACACGGGTTTTTCGTTGCTATCCTTTTGTGATAATTGAGGAAATTTGACATTATTTTTGTTTTCGTATGAAATTTTCCGATGTTTAGGGGACAAATACTATTTGTTTACTTCAATGTATTGCTTATCCTTTGTTTGACCTTGAAGTTACTTGTTTTCAAAAAAAGAAAAAAATTTTGCTTTTTAAATTTGCATTTGCCCTTTTCCTGTCCACTTGTTACCTTGTGGGAAACTAATGAGTGGTCACATAACACTTTATTTGCGTTCAAAAAACACTCAACCAAAAAATTCTTTTCGTTAGGGAATAGAATATGTGTTTACCGGTTTCAACATCGGTTTCTTGCAAAATACACTAGAGTTTTTGTGTTTTTTTCTAAACTTGTTGTTTTTTTGTAGTCATATGAAGAAATCGTCAATAATTACAGATCCGACTGTCTTATCTTCTGGAGATATAAATGATTGTATTACAGACGTATGTAACGATTTCAGTTCATATCTAAAAGTTTTGTTTACTTTGGAACCATTTGTTTTCAAAAACTTTGAGCGTAATTTAATGTTTGCGGCTTCTGTTGTTTCTGTCTACTTGATTAGTCTTATTAAGTTGAGTCTCTTTAAGGACTGGTTCCAGTTCTTTTCTAGTGAAGAGGAGTGAACTAGTTATTTTGCTTTGTTTGAGTTTTATCTGCCGCCATTTTTTTCTTATTAAGTTTTTTTTTGAGATGGATATTTATCTTTGGTTTTTTATTAATGTTTTTTGTTGTTATTTGATTTTTTTGTTCGTTTTGTCTCGTATTCCCAATAATGGAGTTTTGTCTCGTATTCCACTCCGCCTTATAGTGCGGCATTTTTCTCCAATCATTGATTTGATTTGAACGCACTTTTTGTTTATACACTAGTTATTTTCGAAAAACACATGAATTTTTGAAAGTTTTCCATCCCATCATCATTTGGTAGACAATTAAGCTGAAATGTGGATGAGCGGGGTCGGAACATCATGCTCATGTGCGAAAGCACATTACCAATCCTTTTTGTTGAAATTTGAATTGATATTTGATTTGTTTGTTTTATGAAACTCTCGATAAAATTTCAGTTGGAGTTTTGGATATGAAGGAAAACAAGGAGCTAATGATTTTGGCTATATCTCAACGCAGTTTGCTATCAATTCGTATCTCGATGAAAACTGCAAAATTGCAGTTACACTTTCTTTGAATTGTGTTATAAGTCTAACTTCAAAAAAAAATTCCGGGCATTCTTCTTCATTTACTCAGATTAACATGTTCATTGTAAAATGGTGAACATGGAAAACAATCAATTGATATTTTAAATGAAAAAAATTAAACAAACCAGCAAATTTAACCAAAGTCTTAACAAAAAAAAATATTAAATTTGTTGGCATTTTCTGGCACAACTTGATAAGAGCCAATGCAAAGGGTTCCATTAAAAAGGGTTCCAGTCAAAAGCTTCAAAAAAATTTTTTTAAAAACAGAATTATGGTGCAATCAGCTTCTGAACTGATCAAGAAATGCAAACAAAGATGCTTGATGAAGTTGAATGAAATCTTGTCAATGTAAAACAAATATGCCTAATAATGAATATCACCTCACATCATTCAAGGGAAACTTGTTTTGTATCAAAATATTGAAAAGCCGACAATAGTCTCAGTTAATTATTTGCTGAACAAAACCCTGGCATGTATTTTCTTGTCGCGAATATGGTATCTTAGCTCGATCGCTCTACCGACCCAAACAAAAGTTTAGAAGCAGTTCCTAAATTGAAGCAAGGTCTTTAGGCTTGAAGTTGGAATTGTTTTTTTTTCAATGAGAGTTATCCTAGAGCAAACAGTTGAAGAAAAAACTAAAGGGAAAAATTATGAAACAGAAATAAAACTATAATTAATGCTCAAAATGTAGGTTGTTAAGAATTTCAAAACAAGCTAGCCATTTCGCATCAAGTGTAATTATTCATTATTCCTGTAAATAACTCTGGAGCCCTAAACTAGTGAAGTCCGTTTTCATATGTTTTTTTCTTTCATACGTTTCTTTCATACGTTATAAAATTTAAGGCTATAGGTTTAAGTTCTCAAGCACTAAACAAACTAGTAATGGTGAACATAGTAGCATAAAAAATTGTCAATTTCAACTGTCTGTAACTGGTTCATTTCACGGCTGACATCAAATATATAACAATTTCATTGACTTCGACCTGAAATTTGAAAAATTATATGTCGAATCTATATTATCTATTTGAATATTTCTGATTACCAAGTTGCGATAAGTGCGTATCTCAAAAATGATCTCTGCGAAAGATAATAGAAACAATCAGCAATCGCAAAATAAGCAAGTCTGTTCTATTCAAGGAGGAAAATGATTGGAAAATTGGTGTTACCAGCGAGTGTTAAATCACCCCAAAAATACTAGAACAACTTTTCAGTTTAAACTTGTTTTGCTCACGTGGAATTTTCTTCTGTGTGAACCTGGTAATAAGTTGCATAAAAGCCCGCTAGATTATATTTTTTAGTTCTAAGCGACAAAAATGGGAAAAATACATATTGGCAGTCAGTAAATTTAATTTATCGTAACAGGACTGAAGTATTCCAAGAGCTCGAGACCTATGTTTGTCCTTTTTTACTTAATCAAGACTTTTCCGAAGCCTGAGTTGACGGGTGAAACAGGACTGGTCTGTTTTTTTTTCAAAACAAAAATTGGAATTTTTCCAGGTCGACTAATATTAAGCAGTTATCACAATCTAAAACCACGCAACAATTCTGATCATCGCTATTAAGTGACAAAAACTATAATGCAGCTTGATATTTTAGACAATTCTTCTTTTCGTTGGGAATCAAATTGAAGAGCTCAAAGCTTAAGATTACTGACAACATTTACTAATCAAAGTTTATATAAAACAGCATTGATAATATAAAACAGGCGATTTTCACAACTATCGCATCTATTTTCATCAAAACAATTTTGCTAACCTCCAAAATCTTCAATGCCCAAAAAAACAAATAGACATGGATAAAGTTGCAAATGATATGGGGAACCGCTGCTCAGTGTTTTTGTGCAACAACCTTTTCATATGAATAGTGTAAAACTTTACAAGTCAGTTTATCTTATGTACACAGATCTTGAAATGGTAATAATAATAATAATGTATCTAAATTTTTGCAAGACCAGACAAATCAACGTCCAAAGGGTTTTCCCCAGAGAACTTATACCAGGCGGACTGCAGTTTTGTTTAAGGTACATTTATAGAGAATTACCTACTTTGCTTATAGTGTTTTTCTTTACGTAAATTTATTTCATCTCAACAGGTTTGGTAAATTGTACAATTCAAAACAAACATGTCTCCTTCAGAGTTGCATCACGTTTAGCAAGTGAAACACCGCATTGAAAATATAACCGAATAATTGTCTCAAATCGTTACATCTGTTCCAAAATTCACCAGCAAATTAGAAGCCTGCACGAATGATTCTCTGGAGTGAACATTAGCCAACATTGACATGTTCAGTCCAAGAAAAAAATTAAGTGCAATTAAGCTTTTTTCCACACATCGGCTAACATTTTTTGTGGTGACAGGATGTACAGGGGGGGGGGGGGGGGGGGGCATTTGGATATAAGAAAATTTTCAAGAAAAAGAACTGGTCTTTGCATAGTAAAACCCAATACTTCTCATTGTGTGATCAAATGCCCAAAATGCAACCCATTTCCACAATTTGAGCATGCAATTAGTCTTTAAATTTTTTGCCAGAATTTTATTAATATATACTCAAGACCAAATTCACAGACTTAAATGTTCCTCTGAACAGTGCTAGTCTTTTTACGATTGTCAATAGTTTTCACACTGGCGCCAACACCACCCATAAATTAATCCAGTTGCGGATATAGTCATTTTTGAAGCAAAATTGAATTCAATTTGATTACTGTAACACATTTATAAATCTAATCTTAAAACATGGGTCATGACAAATATTGACAAAATCGAGTAAATTTACTTGAGAAATCTGGCATTGGCCACGTAATGAAAACCAATACACATCAGTGCTAAGCGAAAATGCGTGGAAACTCAATATTTGTTTTGAAATCGTAAAAGACCAACTGATTGAGAGCATTAAATAGAAGTTTGTACTCTTTGCTTTATTTAAGGTTAGTTGCGATTTTAAATAATCGTTTATTATTCATGCTCAAGGCTAGCCCTTATCGCACGTCCAAGATACAACTTGCTATAAATTTTGAAATCAAAAGTGCTTAGAAAGCAATGAATGATGCTTTGAGATAATTCGTCCGAATCATGCGTAATTTATCATAACGTTTCTTTTGTGATTTTGACAAGACGTGATTTGGTACTAAAAAGAATTGCGTAGGATTTCAAATTGGGACAATTAAATCTCACTATTACCCGCGTTTGAAAGAAAATGTCCGCGATGTGATCGCTGAACTCTAGTTTAATCCTATATTTAAATTGTGATTAAACAAAAGAGGAAGGAAAGAACGCTACAGGCGATTACCAAAGGTAAATTCCTTCTGGTTAATTATTTATAACAGTGTAATATCACTATTGACCTTAAAAGGTTCAACCACATTACTCGCTTTTCCATCAAAAACAGGGGCAAGAACTGTGGGAGATTTTTAATTATAGGATCGAGAGCTAAAGTAACGCTCATATAGAGTCATCTGGTAAAAGTGAAAAGGCTACAAATGGAATTTCTTTGACTTAATTTTGACATTTGAAGCTTATCAGAGATTTTTCAAGTGGTGCTTGCAAAGTTAATTATTTCACATTTCCGACGTTTCGCAATACGCCCCTATGTGACCTATCATCCACACTGTTAGAGGGTTGAGAAAGAGCAGCCTAATGCCATTTGGACATAGAAAAAAAATGACAAACAGCTCTACTTGTTCAAAATGAACTTTGCTTATGAGATGAAGCCTAAAGGAACAACAAAGAACGAGAGATTGGGTTATAAGAGATGTCCTAGTTCGAGAGCTATGGTGTTAGACCAAGTGGTTTAATTATTAGCACAGTGCGCTTGCAAGTGAGAGACACTGGTTCGAATCCAGTACTGGTTCATTTTCAGCAGTGACGCCTGATTCTAACCCCTTGCTTAAATCTCATGGTTTAGGCATTGAAAATACTAAGTTGATTAAAATGAAAAATATGAAAATGTTATTATTTCGGCCAATATAGCAAATAGGTCGCTTTTAACTTGACTCTACTTTTGATTTTGAACCGCAAAGTCTTTTCAAAAGAGCCGAGTTCGAGAACTTTGTCTTGATATGGTTTTCATAGATGATCCGTTTTATGGTTAGTGATAAGTGAATGATTTTTTTTCGATCTTTTTGAAATCTTTTCGAACTTTGAAATTGAAATAAAGTTACTACACAACTAATGTGGTTCGGATCAACTATGAGCATACCATATATGGTGAGTTCTTTGGTCTATAAGTTAACCTACTATGGTTAGTATGGTTCTTAAGTTAACTTCAATGATTAAGATGGTTTCATGGTTAGTAAAATGCCCACAAATATTAAATATTACTTCGTATAGTTTTATTGTTATTACAATATGTTATCTGTAATGATTATCTTAGTATTGTTTAATGGTTAGTAAGTTATCTATAATAATTTCTAGTGCTTTACTACACTTACCTGTACTGAGCGTGGCCAATGGCATAGACGTATGGATTGTAAACGCAGTTGGATTTAGCAAAGAGGGCGGGGAGGGTGGAAACATAAGGGTTGATCAGATGGGGTCCGTGGAATTGCCCAATGAGGGCAACTATTGCATAGGGCAGCCAAGTGACCAGAAACAGACAGATGCTGATAACTGACGCCTTGGCTATATAGTATTCCCGATTCTAAACAACAGCAACAAAACAATAGTTAAGAATGAATGAAAAACGAAAAAATTAATGGCGTAGTTTGTTGCGCGCGCAAAAAATAGGATCTTTTGCGCTAATCAGCGAAATTACAGATTTGTACGATTGACATAGCATACATTCTTTTGAATATAATTAATTGAAAAAAGTTCACAGCAGCCTTTTCATTTTATCATGAAATCTTCAGAGAGAGTATTTAATAGAGACTAAATATCGTAAAGGCGGTGTTCCAACTTCAGCTAATATTAATTTTGTGGTATTGGTGGAGTTGCAGCTGGAAGTCAGAGAACCAAGCTAATCAGCTTGCTTCACGGACGCCAGTTTAACTGACGCGATGTTTCAAAAAAGACCCTAGCAATCAAGTTCTTTCTGGGTACCCCTTACCCACTATTGTTCCTGGGCAACATTCAGATGCTTCGTGAGATTTGCGTTACAAAACTTATTTTGCTAATGAAAAAGTCATCCATTTTCCAACCATTGAGTTATTTACATCTATAAAATCTACATTATGACTTGGAGTTTCAAAGTTACAGTTTTTGCACAGACCTCCTGGAACATCATACAAAAAATATTTGCTCATTACCCCTTATCGTTCTCTAAAGTTAATCTTCGATCAGCTCGATAGAAAGATTTTATTCTTAAGAGATTCAATTAGTGTGAGGTTTTTCCGAGAAAGCAAACGGACAATTTTCAAAAAAATTGCCAGTTGATACCACGTAGTTATGTTTTAGAAAATATTATTTAAAATTTCATGAAGTTGAGAGTCCTTAGTAGCGTCTCAAATTAAATGATCTGACAGAACCAGAACAAACAACACCAGTTTTTGCTAAGCTGAGTTATTATAATGCACGCTAACATATATTCCATACTTGAGGTCTCTTAAAATGATGTCCAACAAGTATCACGGCTCTTCAAGTATCTCAATTAGTTTATTTTTTTTTGCGAAAAACGTTTGCTGCAGCCCCCCGTTTGTTTAGGAGCTAGAAGCTTTGCCCAGTTTTTTAGTCAATTTTTCAGCTCTATATCTCCCGTATAGAGATATTAAAAAGGTCTAATACATAAATCTTGAAACAACAAACTGATTCCTTTTAGAACATTTTAAATAATTTCAATTCTCGAAGAAAACTGAGGCTTGAAGTTTTCCTTATTTTTACAATTCCTACCTTTTGACTCTTCGCATAAGCATATATAGACCACAAATCTCTTCAAATTTTAAAATTCAATTTACTTCAAAATAAATAAACTTCAAAAAAATAAATCTGGAATGCCAGTCCAAAAAAAAACAAGTTTTGCATTATAAAGTTCAAAAAATTTTCCCAGACGTTTTGAACATTTTCGTAACTGTTTAAATATGCTTTAGATTTCAAGTCTTTCTTAAAAATTAATGTTGGAGAGCAACTACTGCCTAAATACCGAGGCGTCATGTTATTCCTAATTTACTGCAACGGTGGAATTATATAAAAACTTGCATAATTTCGCTTTTCCTGAAAAAATGTTTTTCTTTCTTAAACTTTATTTCTTCTCGTACGTTATAACCTCCATTCAAGCGAATTTAATTTGCTTTTTTTCTGTTAAGAGTGAATAAATTGTCGGTCGATTTTAACTTAAAAATTTTAATGCCGTTTTTTGGTAGCGATGAACATACAATTTTTTCCCTAATTGGGTTTTCAAATCGTACTTTTTCAGAAGCGGAAATTAAAAAAAAACATTTTAGATAGCAGTCTCGGAAAGAAGCAGGTTGTTTGGTGCGGCTCACTAATAGTAAAGAATAATATTCAGTTTCAGTTAGAACACTTTCAGGACTTGATTTTGCATTCTGATTCTTTGTAGTTTCTGATGTCTGCTAGAATTCAAATTCATTAATAAATAAATTTTGGCATTTTTTTATTGAACGAACGCATAAAAAACATTTCTCGGTTTTTCATGTGTTCCTTGATGGTAACAAACGTGGGGATTAAAATATTTGCAATTTTACACTCTGTTTTAATAAATCAACACCCATTGTTCCATTTATCTCGCCTCATACTTGAACGAATCACTGTCTTTCATTTTCTTCCAAAAAATTACAAAATAATTTTCTTTGAATGGGTCATCATTTAGTGCACCTCGATCAATGAACTTTTCCATTCATGTATCAAATTCTTAGTTCTCTTTGACTGATCTCCCTGACGTAACAGAAGCACGAGTTTACAATTTGTGTATTGTTTCGGTTTCGGAAAAAAACCCACGGAAAAAACCCATGAAATTTAGATAGGAAATAAACCCCCACGGAAATAAACCCCGACTTGACTGATCGAAAAACGACATCATGACTTACAAAAGGGCGCCAAAGTGCACAAAGACGCTCTTGCAAACTGGTTGCCGGATATACCTCCTATTGATCAACCCTCTTGACCGTTTATAAAACTAATTACTAAAACAAAAGATTAATTTAATGTATTTGTCTAATTATCTTCCTGTTTGAGGGAATATGAACCTTTAATTAATCCTGAATAGCCAGATAAGATGCTTCCTTTTATTCGCATTGTGTTTGCAGCTTCATTAATTCAACGCAGTAATCACATCAAGAAAAATGAGCTTGAAGGTATCAAATTATAGTTTTCGTTTCTTTTCTGCTCTCCATTAACTAAAATTAGCCCATTAACGATCACAAAAGAGCACAAAAGTTAAAAACCGATTGGGGAAAGAGTGAACAAAAACGCGTTACAGAATAGGAATGAAAATTAAGGTTCACATTCCCAATACAAAACTAAGAAAACCAGTGGTAGAAATCTTATTATTACTTGAAAAAATTGGGTCATTCCCAAACTAGAACCCCTCCCCAGCTTAGCGTAGCATTTAACACATAACCCCCGAAAAATACCTTAAAGACACCATAATTGGGGAATATAGTTTCTCGGGAGGTCTATGCTACCAAAGTTCATGCAGTTTGTTATTTCTATTAAACAAAACAAAATAGCCAAATTGTCCATGAGAGGCTTTTGCTTGACCCATGAAACCAATAGAGAAAATATGACTACCAATTGAGTCTTTATAATAAAAAAAATCTTGAATTTGTTAAACTTAAGTCCAAATCTGATTGTGGAACGTTAAAATAAACCTTTCAAAAAACATAATAATGATAGTGCATTCATCATACATGCTAGAGCCCCATGACATCCCTACTTGTGTCGATTTCAGGAATTCACTTAAAGGAGTTTTTAGAACAGGTCTAGCCAACAATGAAAAAACGCCAATCAGTAATTTTATTACCTCCTTGTCTCACCCAATGACCGAGGATAGACAGCAATTAACTAACAAAACTACCAGATCAAGCTGGTCAAGAAAATTAAAATGAAAAATTGAAAACGCGATTATGTGGTTGCAATTTAAGATGTGTCCAAAGGACAATTTGATCTGTTCAAGAGTTTAATCGATGAGAACTTTGCGATTAACTGAGATTCGATAAACAGATGTCTAACAAAGGAGTTAAATTAATATGAAAACTTATACAAATATATTAGTTCCTTAATTTTTCGTACCTGAAAAAAAAGACAGAAATGAAATCTTGTTTTTGAAAATATAGATTGATAAGTTTGTAAAATCAATTTAGAAACAAAAAAGAAGAAATTATTTGCAATTTTTTGTTTGATCATGTGAAGTTACTGTTTGGTGTCCCCAAAAACCAATAAGCTGGAAAACAAATGTACAGGAAATTGAGAGAAAAATAAAAAATGTAGTTTTTATAAACTAAAAACTTCATGACCCCGTGTTGGGAAGAAAACGATATCATATATTTGAATAAATCTTGTCGATGGGTTACTAAGCGTTAACAATTTGAAATTGCTATTATCGGGCATTGAATATTTCATTTCTGAAAGTAAAACTGGATGAATCTGTTAGTTCCAAAAACATCGCAAACTAGATAAACAGATTTTTTTCAAGTATCTAAAAATAAATAAAACATTTTTTGTTGCAACCCATTTGTGTAACCGATTACTTTTACTTATTTATGAAGACTTGGCTATAAAAAAATAAATTTCCAATCAGGTGCTAGGTGACCGTCTGAATTTGCATACAGAATTGAGAGCAGTTGAATTCATTTCTAAGGAGACATCACACGCATTGTGTTAATGCATATGGTATTGCCATCTCTTGGGAATTCCTCTCAATTTCAGCTTGGGTTTCATTGCCAACACAAATAGGTTTTTTGCTGTCATTTAGCACGTAATGCATAAAGAGCAATTAAGAAACTTTGTGGTTGCCCTAGTCGGGAATGAACGGTTATTTTGTATGAATCTGGCATTATTTTACAAGAATAGACAAAATTTTCATTAGGGAGCAATTTCTAGTAGATTCCTTCAAGATGACCATTTTTCTGGCAGAATCTTGCAGGATCAAGATAACCAGTTTTATGTAAGCATTTGGAACATGACCAGGTTTCTGACAGAATCTGTCAGAATTTAGATGATGACTCGTTTCCGGCAGAATATGGAAGATAGCCTGTTTTCTATGAAAATTTGCCAGATTCCTACAAGATAACAGATTTGATGTTTGATTTGATGCTCTGATTTAAAGTTTGATTTTTTAACAGTTTGCAAGAACTTCTGAGCGTACACATAACTTCCATAGCTTGAACTTAGGTTAGCCTAAAAAAGCAGCCTTTTACTAGCCATCTTTATCACAAAATGTTCTCCAAACTAATTCGAAATTCAAATAATGGATTTTTAATTAAAAAAGCATACATACATGTGTGTATTACATCACTAAGCCTACCAACTATCCTTTTGCTAAAACCATCATCTAATTCTTTCAATTAGGAATTGTTTATTTGAAGTGCCTTTCAAATTTAAAAAAAACACTGGTTTCTTGACAGTTGGAGTTTTTCGATTTTGTGGAATCATAGGGCACTGAAAAAACAAATTGTAAGCAATTCAGATACACTAAATATTGCCAAAAATTCTCAAAGCAACAGGAAAGTTACGCCACTTTTATTACCGCTTTTTATGCTTCTATTATCATAATTGTAGTCTAATCACAGTTATATTTATTATAATTTTGCAAATGTTTGAATGCAAAAAAGTTTTCGGAAAACTTTGCAAAATGTCAATGTTTTTGTTGAAGTTTTCACGAGTGATATTCATATAAAAATAAAAAGTGTAATTAAGGGACTTGAAATGTTTCACGGAACATGAAAGGATCGTTTTTGACAGAAATTTTTAGGGAAACACGTTCAAAGTTGTTACATTTTTATGACACGTAGAATCGTTTTGTCAGATTTTTATGTATGTAGGAAGTTGACCAACAAGTCGGGCGCAGCTATGTTTGTCTTTTGCACCTGTTCACAGAATTTACCTGTTTGTGATCGTGCTTGCTCTTTTTGTTCCCATGTCTGTTCACTCCTCCCCCGATCTTTTTCTTCTTTGCATCCATGACCACGTGGAATATGTTGACGTAGCAGAAGATGGAGATTAGCAGAGGACTGAGGAAGCCCATGAGATACATGAACATGAGCTGTGTTCTGGTTGTGAGATCCTGTGTCATGTAGTCAAACGTGCAACTTGTTTGGAATCCTAAAACACAACACAATCATCACAATCAGAAACGTTTACCTATAGTTGCATGTGAAACAAAATGCTAAAAATTCATCGAAGATTAACTTTTAAACCATTATCGGACTAAGATATATTAATTTGTAATATCTCATTTGTTAAACAAAAATCTTAATAAAACCGGAAGTTTCAATATCTATGTCCGTATAATTTGCGCGCCATGAGCATCCGCCAAAACGCAATGAGAACCAAGAACGAGCCTTAACATCCACAAAAGAGTTTTCCAGCCTATTGAAGCTATTTGCAATTAGGCAACAATGTAGAAATTAAAATTCAGCTAAGGTGGTTCGGCGGCCTTAGCCTCTAAATTCCAACAAGTTTTGAAAATAATTCCTAAGTATTGTTTTTCTCTAAGTTAGCCCTCTAGGCGACTTTAATTCTCTTCTTAAAGACCTTCTGCCCTAACTAACTTATAAACAAAAACGGGCACAATCCTATACTTAGAAAAAGTTAACACACACCAGCTAACTTCTAGTACTTATGCCTACTGAGAAATTTATTTCAAAAACACGCCGAAATCTAACTACGAACTCTCTGTCTTACAAACAGAAAGGAGAGACTTCACCTACAAAAGTAAATTGAAAAGATGCTCTGAAAATCTACAAAAATCAAGCGGTATATATACTCCGCAAAAGTAAATAATACAGATATAATCAAGTCCGATTTCTTTTTATAAACAAATCTTATGCGAAAAAGACCCAAAAATTCACATGATTAAAACCATTTCATACCATTTTTAGAATATAACCCCTATTTCGGATCTAGAAATCTAAGTTTCATAAGACTTTCATAAGACATAAACCTGTTTATAAGAGATTAAGTCAAATCTGCCATCACTTATCAAGATCAATATTTGCTGAACAAAACGCCTACAAACTCCTAATTTATTTAGCCATTATAATTTGATTCTAATTCAAGTCGAAACTCCTGAGAAATAAAACAAGGTTAGTACTTTTGCTATATTTTCTTAAGTTTTCTTAAATCCCCTAAGATAGCTTAAGTTAGAAATTCCATTTCTGCACCACCCTCTTGGACTTAACTATTCTCCTGAATAGTTATAAGCAAAAAAATTAAAAGAATTACATTAACAAAGTTACTGTTGTAGCGAGTCTTTGGTCTCATTATCATCGTTTGGCGCATACAGAATTTCAGTAATATTTCTCGAGTTTCTCACTCGTCGTTCTCTGCAAAATTCTTTTATTTCGCACAACCTTGGCTGTAGTGTCCTTTCTGGCCACATCGGTTGCAGATTACCCGAGCTCTTGACTGGAACTGCTGGTCACCTATTATTACCTCCTGTCCCCTGATCAGGTGCTCAAATGCCCGCCGCATCTTTTGCTGCCCAGAAAGAAGCAAATCCAGAAGATGAAAGTGAAATTCTGGGTTTAAGTGTACTTCCTCCATCTCGGTTTGTGTTGCCATTTCTCTGGTCGCGCGCACACCTACTGTTGCTGTGGTAATCTACCGATCATCATCATTGTCGTCGTTGGTTGCGGGGATGTTCAACCTGAAGTCTAATGTCTTGCCCACAGTAACAGCAAGACCCACGTATGTCTGTCACCTCAACTCTTTGGTGATCTCCCAATCGAGCAGTCCTTCTGTAAAAATCCAGCCAGCCAATCTATCCAGTTCTGCCTCTGGGGCCAAGGGGTTGTCACGTACACAAGTCTGATACACTCTGTCTGCTCAGTTCATGAGTGTTTCTCCCTGACGCTGCTTGATGTTGTGCATGGAGATTGAAATGGTTTTGAGGTTGTTTGTCTATAAAATTTAAAGGGTTTAATAGCTTGCCCAACAGAAGACTTCGTCCAAGAGTACGGAGGAAGGAAAGTATTGAATTTTCTTCTTTAAATTTAAACAACTATTGATAGCTATCTTCTGTATCAAATTTACTGCGGTTGTGAATTTTGTGAATTTTTATTTGAAACAACCTCATCCAAAAAAACGAAGATTATATAACAAACAGGTGATTTTAGAAAGAAATTGAGTCAACGAAAACTATTCCATAGAAAACTTTCATAACAAAAGCGGTCAACGATTCGCCCTTTGGATAACCGTGCACGGACATCTATCATTTTTCGGGGCAGTTAACCGATTATATCAATCGAGGACTGACATAAACAGGGAATCTAGGCTTTTGCTATGATGAAACACTCTATTATCCAACTGGTAATTAGGGAAAATTAAAAGAGTTAACAACTTAACTCTTCGTTACGAGAAATTTTGAACAGTAAAAGAACTTTTGAAATTTAATTTAAACACCTCACGATCTGTTCACAAAGTTCTGAAACTTCATCAGCGAAACTTTAATAAACTATAGTCCCTATCAAATTTTTATGAATCCCCTCTCTGTTGCCAATGTATAATTTAAAAGTCAGCTAAGGTGGTTCGGCTGCCTTAGCCGCTAAATTCCAACAAGTTTTGAAAAAAATTCCTAAGTATTGTTTTTCTCTAAGTTAGGCCTCTAGAAGACTTTAATTCTCTTAAAGACCTTCTGCCATAACTAACTTATGAAGAAAAAAGGGCACAATCCTATACTTAGAAAAATTTGAATTACACCAGCTAAATTCTAGTACTTATGCCTACTGAGAAAATTATATCAAAAACACGCCAAAATCTAACTACGAACTCTCTCTCTGTTTTACCAACAGAAATTTCACATACAAAATTAAATTGAAAAGAAGCTCTGAAGATCTACAAAAATCAAGCGGTATATATACTCTGCAAAAGTAAATAATAGAGATATAATCATGTCCGATTTCTTTTATAAACTAATCCTATGCGAAAAAGACCCAAAAATTCACACGATAAAAACCATTTCATACCATTTTTAGAAAAGGACCCCTATTTGGGTTCTAAAAATCTAAGTTTCATAGGACTTTCTATACCTGTTCATATGAGACCAAGTCAGAACTGCCATCACTTATCAAGATCAATATTTGCTGAATAAAACGCCTACAAACTCCTAACTTAGTTAGCCATTATAATTTGATTCTAATTCAAGTCGAAACTCCTGAGAAATAACACAAGGTTAGTACTTTTGCTATATTTTCTTAAGTTTTCTGATATCCCCTAAGATATCTTAAGTTAGAAATTCCATTTCTACAAACAACAATTGATACCAGCCGTTTTGCACTCTAGGATATTCCAGTTGTCGCGGCTTTTAAGTTTATAGAAGACTGAATCTGACTTTCAGTTTATGAATGAGGTTGAAATTCAATCTCACATTTGACACGCAGCGCCATTGTCGTGTAAATTATTTTGCAGCTAAAATCACTTTGGTAAGAAAGTGCTCTGGACACTGTCGCTGGTATGTGAAGCCTACTGTTGGAGTAGTAATAGTGATCATATTAAACCTAGGTCGAGGGGTGGAAAAACACCGCAAAGTAATATAAAACTTGAATTATTTTTTTTCAGATAATAATTTTCGCACTGCAAAGTGCACGCATCATTTTAGCCATGAATATTCCGAACTTTTAAAAAAAATTAGAGGCAAAATTAAATTTTACGTATCGCCGCATTCGCCGCAAAATTCTCTGCTTTCTGCGCTTTAACTACAAAAATAAACTCCTTCATTGAGCTCCGAACTCCATATTCAAGGATATCAGCCAAATCCCAAACAACAGCCGTACAATTGTTTTGTATTTAAGCAAGATTCACGTGAGTCTTGTGCTATTGTTCTTGTGAAATTCTGCCTTGATTTAAGAAGGATTTGGGCTGGTTTGGAATCAATTGCAGAGAAAATTTTTTGCTCAGTGTCTTAATAAGGTTTGCTACATAAATTTACAAGTTAATCACGTTTGCTACTCCTGAGAAAACTTCAAAAGACAAGGCAGATCATATAACAACCCGGTATGAACTACTAAAATTGAACGGAATTATGCGAAAGCGTGATTCGAGTTTGGGTTGTTTTAGTTGAAATTAACAACTTCAAAACTAATTGATCTTACCCTATTTTTGAGCTCAATCTTGTCCTTTTCTTTAGAATCAACGAAGTGAATTTTTATAATACTGAATTCAGCTGAATAGAATATTTATAAAACTGGTTGAGAAAAGGCTCAACTGAATCCAATGCAGAACGTTATTATCTGTTCTACCCATACCAAATATGGAACATTGACATTTGTTTGCAGTGGACCAGCTAAAAAGAAACAAACCGTTTGTTTGATAAAAAAATTCTTACATCTGGATAAAGCATATGTAAGAATATATTTTAACAGCACCATCAGAGTGTTCCAAAAATATGAGAACCCGTTTAAAGAAAGGCAAATTTTTCAACTATTTCTCTTCAAATATTTCAATCCACTAAACTAAATACATAGAAGGCTCCTTTTAACACTTGGACAAAAAAATTTGGAATGATATCTTTGGCTGAAAGTAATTGAATTTTTTTAATAATTAGTGTATCGTAACTATTACTCAAAATTATACCTAAAAATATTTGCTATTATAAACATGAGGTTATGATCCGTTGTGTTTCCTATCAAATGATTTCGTTAGAACAACAGAAACAAGGAGATAAATAAAGTGCGTCACCGCATAATGTTCCTACCCCACTGTTGCGGCTGCTCAAGAATCTCTGCGGAACCGATATATCACAGCCAGGTTCTCGAGTTTTACGCCGGCCTGCTTCTTCACTGGGTTCGATTGACTAATGATCTCGCAGAAATAATTAGTCGCTCGGACGTATTAAAAGGGAGGTAACTTTAATTTGGTTGATTGAAGTTAAGAAAATCCTTAGTGATAGTCTATCTTCAATCTCCTGCTGAAGTTTGTAAGGCTTCAGCCAGTAGCTAGTATTGTTGCAAATTTCTCGTCAAGTATACTCAACTAACTTAGAACTCGCAAGATCTTAAGATCTATTAAAACTTAGCAAAAAAGACTAAAGTTGTTAACGAATCAAATTTTAGTCTATCTGAGAGCCAACTGTTCCGTATAACAGTTTCTAATGGTTCTAACTACAAAACGCTTTCACTAATCAAACAATTGGGTTAAAGTAAATAATCAAATATTTATCATTTATAACATCATCGCTACTTGTTTCTGATTGGTTAATCAAGAAGATGATTTAGGTCATTGTTTACATAGTAAATGTCAAATTACTGCAATATTTACTTTTGTTGACATAAACATGGATAGTTATTACGTGGCTCTAGATGCCTTGAACGTACGGTATTTCACCTTTAATGATCATCTATAGTATCATAAAATAAACAACTTAAGAAATTTAACAATAAATAACAAAAAATCGAAAAATGCCAATTTTGCACCATATACGTGCTAATAGCCACACTTGTGGGTCTGATGCAATAACGTTCGTTGGGTCCTTGAGTAGCTTAGAGGTAACCCTAACCGTCTGCCATAACCTCGGTTTGCTCGGGTTTTGCCTTCCCAAAATCGGGGGGTGTACAGATTTTCAGTGCCCACTTGTAAAAATTTTCAGTTTTGACCATTTTTGAGTTTTGACAAATTCTTAAGTTTTTTTCAGTTTCAAACGTTATTTCCTGCTGTCTGATGGCTTTTCTAGCAGATTTGAAGTGGCGCCAACATCGTCGGCCCTGTTTTCGATCTCGGAAACACCATCGTAGAATACTGGCGCTAACTTCACGACTGGCCGGTTTAGTTCTCCATGTGCCATTTTGACTCTTGCTGATCTCACAACTCCGTCGTTGCCAGTGAAGATCTCAATGATTCGTCAAAGTTTGTATTCACAGCGTTTCACAGAGTCATCTACTAGCCAAATTAACTCGCCTTCTTTCAGGTTTCGCACATGTTCTTTTGACCACTTCGATCTCTGGTTCCACTGTGGAAGATATTCACGAGTCCATCTTTTCCAGATCATGTCGGCATATGCTCGAGCCGTTTTGAAAGACTTTCTCAGATCATGGTAGCGTTCATTGGATGGCATAAATGGTGCACTTTCATTTTCTCGTCCTAGCAAGAAATGATTGGGTGTCAGGGCTGTCAGATCCTCTGGGTCGTCACTTACTGCTGTCAGGGGTCTTGCGTTGAGAGTTTGATCTACAAGACACATCGTTGTTCTGAGTACCTCATCTGTAAGGCTTTGGTTGTTCAAGATTGCAATCATGATCTTCTTGCAACTTTGAACCAATCTTTCCCAGATTCCATCAAAGTGAGGAGCTCCGGGTGGGTTGAACTTCCAAACGATCTTTTTCTGAGCTAAGTCGCTTTCAATCTTACTTTTGTCCCGCTCATCCATGAATGCTTTCAGTTCCTTGGCTGCTCCAACGAAGTTCGTTCCGTTGTCACTGATGATGGTACTTGGGTAGCCACGTCTTGCAACGAATCTTGTCACTGCAGCTAGACATGACTCGGTGTCCAATGACTGTGCAACTTCGATGTGTACTGCTCTTGTTGTTAGGCAATTGAAGAGGCAGCACCATCTCTTCAAGGTACGTCGTAGGAACTTGACTTCAAAAGTTCCGAAGTAGTCGACTCCGGTGTGGGTGAATGGGAACACATGTTAATCAAGTCGTTCTCGGGGTAGGTCTGCCATCGGTGGGTGGATTGGGTTGGCGTTCCTGTGTCTGCATTTGATACATCTTGACTTGTTTTTTCTTAATGCATTTCTCAGTCCAATGATCCACTACTCTTGTTGAAGCAAGTTTCTCACATTTTCTGTGCCCTCATGTAGTTTGTCTCGATGTGCTTTCTCCAACAGAAGTTGTACAACTGGATGTTTTGCTGTTAACAATATTGGATGTTTGGCATTGTAAGCGAGGTTTGAATGCTTCAGTCGGCCTTTCACCCTAAATGTTCCATCTTCCTCTATGAAGGGTGATAATTTGGCGATTTTCAATGTTTTCAAGATTTCTTTGCTGTTTGCTATCGACTTTGAAACATTCGGGAAACTTTCGTTTTGAACAAATCGAAACAACATTTGTTCTGCTTGATGAATTTCATCTGCTTTGAGGGTACCCCTCTGCTTTGTCTTGAACCTCATGCCAAAGGCAATGAAGTTTCTAATTCGGTTCAAGCTACTGTATCGTCTCCAGTCAAATAGTTGTTCTAGTTTTGTTTCTGTTGCAGCAGTACTGGTAACTTGCTCGGCTTCCACTTCGTTCACTTGACACCATGGCTTTGGCCACTTTTCTTCATCTGCCTGGAGCATGCCGACCCGTTCAGGTTCAGCATACGGACTCCTTGAGGCCTTCGATGGACATTCCTCTGGTTCCTATGTCGGCAGGGTTTTTGACACCTTTGACGTGTCTCCATTGATCCATCGATGAGTTTTCCAGTATTTCCACTGCTCTGTTCGCAAAGAACACTTGTTGTTTCTTGTGCGCTGCTTGTAGCCACTGTAGGACCGTTGATGAATCGGTCCAATGAAAGATTTTGTAAGTTTTGACATGCTCGTTTAGAATCTGCTTTCTGAGACGAGTTCCGTAAACCGCGGCTTGAAGTTCTAACTTCGGTATCGTCATATGTCTGATGGGTGCCACACGGCATTTCCCTATCACATAGGTGAGTTTAAACGTTGCTTCGTCTCGCAGGTATGCCACGATGCACATTGCTTCTTCTGACGCGTCGGTAAAGATGTGAAGTCTAAGGTTTGTGCATCCGTTTTCAAAATAAAATCGGTTTATTGACCTTGTTCTTCTTTCTCTCAACTCCGAGCACCAGTCACTGAACAGTTTTGAGTGTTCTGCTAACAACACTTTGTCCCATGCTTGTCCCATTGCTGCCCAAATGCTTTTGAGTAGGAAACGCATTTGTATCGTGAAGGGTGAACATATCCCAAGTGGGTCGAACACTGCTGAGACAAAAGATAGGACAATCCTCTGAGTTAATTTTGCCGGAACTTCTTGCTCAGTTCCACGACAGACAATGAGACTGTCTGTGTCCACATTCCAGTTGAGTCATAGAAGTGAAGATGATTGTGGTTCTGCTTCGAAAGTTTTCACAACTTTCGTTGACCTCTCTGTCTCTGGGATCTGTGACCTGACTTCATCGTCACTTGTTATCCATTTCCTCAGTTTGAATCCTCTTTTGATGAAAACATCTCTGACTTTCTGGTAGATTTCGATTGCTTCTTGAGGGTTTCTGACCGACTTTAGGAAATAGTCCATTTAAAAATTTCGCTGAACCGTTTTGACGAGACTTTCGTCGTTGACTGCGTTATCTTTCGCCACTTGGTCGGCACAAGTCGGCGAGTTTTTCGCCCCAAAAAACATGTCGTGTGTACTCGTATTTTTCCATCTTCTGCTCTGGATGTTTTCGCCAGAGAAATCCTAAACATCGGCTGTCATCGTTTGGGACAGCAACTTGAAGAAGCATTGCTTCTATGTCGGCTGAAAGTGCTATTTGGTGTTCTCGGAAGCGAAAAAAAAATTCCAATCAAACTCTGCAGCAGGTCTGGTCCAGATAGAAGTTTGTCGTTTAGGGCTACATCTTGGCACTTTGCCGCTGCGTTGCAAACTCTTCTGACTTTCTCGGGTTTGTGCGGGTTTATGGCGGGATGATGTGGCAAATACCATTGCAGTTTGTCTTTGGTTTCATTTATTTTAGCTTGATCAACTTTCCGAACGTATCCAGCGTTTACATCCGTGTCAATTTTTACTTTGTAGCGCTTCTTTATCGTCTTGTCTTTCTGTAGGCGTCGTTCTAGGGACTTGAGCTGCACCATTGCAGAGTAGAAGTTGTTCGGCAACTTCACTTCTTCCTCTCGCCACAGAGGTCCGACTTCGTATCTTTCACCGTTGAATCGGGTCGTTTGTTCCAACGTCTTCCTTGCTCGTTGTTCGTCTTTTGAATGACCTGTGACATCGCAATTTTGAGGCGTAGGACTCGATATCCCACCACTTACTCAACTGGTTTGCCAATTTGTCATCTGCAATTGATTTTGCTGTGGTTGCAAGAGTTGCTGCTTGCTTCGCTGGTAGGGGTCCACTTAAGGTCCAACCAATCTTTGATTTCACTGCCCATGGTGCAGTTTTGTCTTCCGACTTCTTGAATTCGAAAGGGTGATGAATGTCATAACAGTCTTGTCCAAGAATCACTTGAACATCGTTTAGATTGTAGTTCTGATTTGGCAAGTTCCTCAGATGTGGGTAACGATCTTTAAACTCTTGCAGCTCCACAATCTGGTCTCCCAACACCAGATTCTCGTGTAGGTAGAATTGCACTTTTGTCAATGGTCGAGACTTCTCATGGGCTGAAACAGCTATCGGCACTATTCCAGTCTTGACATCTTGTGAGCCATGGATCCCTGCTACTGATAAAGACGCTTTTCGTCCTTGAAGTTGAAGTTTAGACACCACTGACTGGTCTACAAATGAAAGCGAGGATCCTGAATCACACATTGCTAGCACATTTAGGCTTAAGTCTCTGTTAGTCAGTTTGATTCTCACCACTGGGAGTCCTCCTTGTGCGATGTTGGTAGCTACTGCTGTTGTAGCATCTGAAACACTCGCTGTGGTTTCTTTCTTTGCAGGGTCACTATGCAAAAGTCTGTTGTGTCTCTTTCCACAGTTGGGTACACTGCATGTTCTGCTTTTGCAATCCTTCGACATGTGACCGGGTCTCAAACAGTTGAAACATAGTTTGGAACTTCTGAACATGCTCTCGTCGTTTATTTACTTTCATCGATTTGAACTTTTCAAAAGTCCAAACGGGATGATGTCCGTCTTTGAAGGGACTATCAAATTTCTTGGGTTTGCTTGACTCTTCAGCGTTTGAAGCAAAAGTACTCGTCTTCGGTTTATCACGGCTTCGAAATTTATTTCTGTCAGACGACGAGTTTGTCTGTGCTAACAAGTTCTCATGAATTACAGCTTTGGAGGTAAATCACTGTTTGGAAATAATCAGGTTGCCTCTCAGTAGGCGACGATCTTGCATATACTGCAACCCCTGTTCTCTCAGTTGCGGAGAAAGTTTTCTCGTTGTTGAACTTAGCCCTGCTTCGGCTTCTAGGTCTGATGTGTATCCAAGTTGAGTCAAGGTGTTCACCACATTTGTAACCACATATGCAAATTGACGATGCTCGTAGAATCGTCGTGTCGAATTGAAGGATGAGTATGTATTTTCTTGAATTGAGCGTTGACTATGACATCTGATCTGCCATACTTCTCACAGAGTATATCCCAGGCATGATAGTATGATTGCGAACTGAATCCCATTCCCAATATTGCTGCTTTTCTTTGATCCGTGAGACTTGTCTTGAGGTATTGCATCTTTTCTGTATCACTGATTGGCTTTTGATGAACAACAACGTCAAGAAGACCTGACCACTCTGGCCACTCCAGTGGGTCTCCTGAAAACTCAGTCAGTTTTAGTTTCGACAAGCCACTGGCACCACTGCTTGGTATTGGTTGGTCAATGACTTGGGGAGTGGTTTGATTCTTGTGCTTCTGTTTCTGCTCTCGGCAGACCTGTTTCGAGAGTTGTTAATTGGACTCTGACTCGTTTCTGTCTTGAACTGCTGACGTTCCCTGCTGCTGAAACGTCGTCCTTGTCAACGGCGGTGCTGGTGGGTCTGTTACTCTAATTTGATTACGGAGTTCTGGTTTCTTGAGAATGCTCGGTTCAGTCAGTTGCGTTGAGCAATGTCCTTCACCCGGTTGGAATAGCGGGGTAGTTTTCGGGTAGGTGCTGAAACGTTTTTCAACTCTGTCCTGTGTGACTTTCGTTGGAGGGTCGATAACAACATTTGGAGATACTGGCCGTCTAGGAACAGACTGTTGAGCCGCTGATTCTGCCCACCCAGCTGTTTTTTCGTGATTTCGTTTTGATCCAACACTTTCTGTCTCCTCTGCCACTGATCCGGAAGCTCTTGAGCTTCATTTGGTCAGCTTAAGTTTCAGACGTCTTTGTTCTTCGTCCTCCTCTGCTTTCTTTATTTCGTTTTGAAGGGATCGCTCACGATGTCGAAGACGCAGTTCATATTCTTGTTGTTGTTGTCGTAACTCTTGTTCTTGTTGTTGTTGTCGTAACTCTTCTTGCTGACGACGAAGTTCTATTTCCTCACGCTCCTTCTCCAACTCCAACTGCCGCTCCTGCTCCAACTCAAACTGTTGCTCTGTTTCTTTCTTAGCTCTTAGTTTTTCCAGCTTCATTTCATCTATCTGTCGCCTTCTTCATGATCGTGAGTTGGCGGTACTTGGTTGTTTTCTGCTTCCTTGTGTAGCAGAATGCCTGGAAGAGACCTCGACGTTCTCCTCAGCGTTTTCTAGTGCTCCATTTCCTGTATCAATTACAGTCTCGTTTGAGTCTTTGTCACTAGCTGATGTAGATGACACTAACGATGTTTGATTTCCACAATGCTTGCTGAGCCTGTACTGCTTGATCAGGTCTCGATAGTAACTTCTAGCATTACTCAAATTCGCAAACCCTTGGGAACAAGCTTCTGTCTTCATTATTGAAGAAACTCTGCGAAAATTTCATCTTTCTTTCCTAATAACCGTTCTGCCTGATTACACAGTATCTGTTTTTCGGAGTTGCTTAAATTTTCTGCTTTCAATTTCTTTTCGAGACTTAACAATTCGTTCTCGATTGGAACAGAATATTCCAATAATTTGTACGTTCGCAATGTATCTTTCCGGTTGTCGACGACTACTGCGCGACATTTTTCAATGTCTTGGAGATCTGGTACTTTGTCAACTACCCATCGCAAAACTTTACTCTTTTCTTCTAACATACGCTTGGTGTCATTGTCAAAGTTTTCAAAAAACTTTGGTTTTAATAGTAACCTCTGCTGTTTTCGGTTGTCATCCAAATTGTCGTACGTCTCAAAAAAACATCGATAAGCACCTTCGGCCGTAATTGTTTTGTTTTGTATCAGGTAGCCTTCTAGCTCGTTGAGGTGTCTGGAGAAGGACTTGAGTAGGTCAGCTTGCTCATTCGGTAACGTCTTGAATTGACCACTCGCCTTCCAATCAGCCGTCTTCCAGTGCCGGTCGGGACTTTTGCCGGCCATCGTTGCTGGTTGTGTTTTGGTCCATCAGGTGAAATCGAAGATTCGTTGCTGTTCTAGTCACTGTTGTTGTTGATTTTGTCCGGGTCGGAGGACCAAATGTTGCGGCTGCTCAAGAATCTCTGCGGAACCGATATATCACAGCCAGGTTCTCGAGTTTTACGCCGGCCTGCTTCTTCACTGGGTTCGATTGACTAATGGTCTCGCAGAAATAATTGGTCGCTCGGACGTATTAAAAGGACTGTAACTTTAATTTGGTTGATTGAAGTTAAGAAAATCCTTAGTGATAGTCTATGTTCAATCTCCTGCTGAAGTTTGTAAGGCTTCAGCCAGTAGCTAGTATTGTTGCAAATATCTCGTCAAGTAAACTCAACTAACTTAGAACTCGCAAGATCTTAAGATCTATTAAAACTTAGCAAAAAAGACTAAAGTTGTTAACGAATCAAATTTTAGTCTATCTGAGAGCCAACTGCTCCGTATAACAGTTTCTAATGGTTCTAAATACAATACGCTTTCACTAATCAAACATTTGGGTTAAATCAAATAATCAAATACTTATCGTTTATAACATCATCGCTACTTGTTTCTGATTGGTTAATCAAGAAAATGATTTAGGTCATTGTTTACATAGTAAATGGCAAATTACTGCAATATTTACTTTTGTTGACATAAACGTGAATAGTTATTACGTGGCTCTAGATGCCTTGAATGTAAGGTATTTCACCTTTAATGATCATCTATAGTACAATAAAATAAACAACTTAAGAAATTTAACAATAAATAACAAGAAATCGAAAAATGCCAATTTTGCACAATATACGTGCTAATAGCCACACTTGTGGGTCTGATGCAATAACGTTCGTTGGGTCCTTGAGTAGCTTAGAGGTAACCCTAACAGTCTGCCATAACCTCGGTTTGCTCGGGTTTTGCCTTCCCAAAATCGGGGGGGTGTACAGATTTTCGGTACCAACTTCTAAAAATTTTCAGTTTTGACCATTTTTGAGTTTTAACAAATTCTAAGTTTTTTCAGTTTTAAACTTTAATTCCTGCTGTCTGATGGCTTTTCTAGCTGATTTGAAGTGGCGCCAATACCCACTCAACCACATTTCTGGCTTAATTTTCCAACAAATGAGAAAAAGATGGAAAACTATCTGAAATTGAAATATTGTTCAAATAATTGATCTTTGAATTTAAAAAAATGCTTCCAACTCATATCACTTATTAAAGTAAACAATGCCGGATTAGAGAACCAGTGAGACTCGCTGTTATTAAGTTTACGACACAAAACAAACAACAACAAACAAAATTTACACCCAAAATTATTGTCTAATTTTTCGAAAGAAAATTAATTCATAGCGAAGTCAAAAAACGGCCAAATAAACCTAAACAAAATAACTTGTACTTCACTAGAAAAAAACAAGAGATCATATTTTGTGAAACTCGTTGAACAGTAGACAAAAAAGAACAGACACAGTCAAGATAAAAATTACGCTTATATTTTTTGAAAACAATTGATTTCAAATAACGGAAACCATTCATATCAACTGAAAGGTTTTATTAGGTTTATGTTCATTTAAGCCTCCATTTGAAGACATTGAGGGCTGTCAATATGTCGTGTCTCTATAAAAAATAAACATAAATTTCAAACGATGAAGAAAAACCAAATAATTTTTGCAAGAAATCCATGTCGATGTCGCTAAAAGCTAAATTAATGAAACAAAAACATGCCACAAGTTCGAGTGTGCTTTTCATCTACACCAACTAAGTGATATTCAACCAGTAATTAGAGTATTAGGTAACAAGCAGAGTGCTTAATCAAAAAGTATTTATACAAAAACAACAACAAATAAAGATGAAACAAATATTTCGTTCAATTCTGCCACAAGACGATGTCGCAGCCGTAAAAGAGATAATCTAATCACTGCAAAACTGAAAAGTTAAATTTTGTCTTGTTTTTAAACCCGAGTAATATGTGAATTCTCAATGATGTGACAAGGCAAAAAACGTTGAAAATATCCAAAAAAAAAACAGAAACTTTTTGGTGAAAATTCGTAGTCTGAAATCCAAAAAACCATGAATTTAGACGTAAAACCGCAATGAATAATGATTTTCAGTCAAACAGATGAACGCTGCGGCCTGTTTTTGCGATCTTAGTCTACAAAGTGACCAAATACTTCCGGGAAATCAACTGATTCTCTCGTCAGTTCGTGTTGATTTGGATTGTTTTGTTCCGTAACTAACTTATAAAAGAGAAAAAAGCAATTGTTTATTAAAAAAACAGTGACTGATTACAATCGTAATTGTTTTTGGATTTTAATTTACAACAATTAGACCAAAACTTGCCTTGTTATTGCTGTTCGTCCATAGGAAGCAAACGCGTAAATTATCCTTATATTGTGGAAATGTTTATGTTTACAGAAAAATAAATATAACATAAATAAATGATGGATTTTGGTTTATTATCGCGTAAAGTTAGCAAAAAAGAAATGAAACAAATATTTCGTTAATTTCTGCCACAAGATGATGTCGCAGCCGTAAAAGACATAATCTAATCACAGCAAAACTGAAAAATTAAATTTTGTCTTGTTTTTAAACCCGAGTAAAATGTGATTTCTCAATGATGGGACAAGGCCAAAAAGGTTGAAAAATATCCAAAAAAACAGAAACATTTTGGTGAAAATTCGTAGTATGAAATCCAAAAAACCATGAATTTAGACGTAAAACCGCAATGAATAATGATTTCCAGTCAACCAGATGAACGCTGTGGCCTGTTTTTGCTGCCTTAGTCTACAAAGTGACCAAATACTTCCGGGAAATCAACTGATTCTCTCGTCAGTTCGTGTTGATTTGGATTGTTTTGTTCCGTAAGTAACTTAAGAAAGAGAAAAAAGCGAAATTTTTCTTTAAAAAACAGTGACTGATTACAATCGTAATTGTCTTTGGATTTTAATTGACAACAACTAGACCAAAACTTGCCTTGTTATTGCTGTTCGTCCATAGGAAGCAAACGCGTAATTGATCCTTATATTGTGGAAATATTGATGTTGACAGAAAAATAAATATAACATAAATAAATGATGGATTTTGGTTAATTATCGCGTAAAGTTACCAAAAAAACCCGGCAAATTTTATTACAAGAAAACACCGAAAGGAACTTCAGGGAAACTATTTTTCGTTGAAGTTTGCAAAAATTGTGTCAGACCTTCTTAGGTGGGTTAAACCGGCAAATTGAAACAAAGCTTAATTTGTGCCGGATTTGATTAAAAAGGGTGAGTTTTGGGAAATTTTAACAAAAGTCAGCCAACAAAGTGGATCAAATTGTTCAACAACACTCTTCTGTCTTTAGAGTTGAAACCATTAACACAATCGTTAATTCATTTATTGTGTTAAAAAATAGCGCAAAATCACGGAGAACGTGAACAAAACAAACCAAAATCAGTCAATTGTTCGCAAAATCTTAATTTTTGATTACTCCGTGGTGAAAACGAAATTTAAAAATTCTTTTTTATTTGATATTCTATGCCGGACGGGCTGTTGAATGATACCACTTACACAACTCTACAGAGAATGTATCAGCCAAAGTTGCCTGAACAAAAAAACCCATATGAATATATAGTTCCGCCCCCGCTTAAGTGAGTCGGAACAATTAATGTCTCAGATGGGCAGTTGTTAGGCAATGGGAAATTATCAAATCATTTTTCAAAAGTCCCAAATATTTTTTCCTGATTAGGGTTGAGACCATTAAATTTTCTAAAGATTGAAACAAATGCATAAAGCAGTAACAAAACGAGTGCGGAATATAAAATCAAATTTCATTGCTGTTTGTCGGAAATTTCTCGGAAAAAGTGACCCGTCCAGCAAAAGGTGAATTTATTATTGTAGACTCTTTGACTCGTACAGAAATTGATCGCATGTTATTTATCGTAAATTGCACAAGTATTGTTTGGAACAAAACCCTGTAATCAGAATTCGTAAGGTCATAAAAGTTTTCATCTTGAATTTTCATCTTGATCTCAACATACGTTTGAGAGCAATAGAACAGCTTGATTTTTGCGTATTTGTTTCATACCAAGATCGTGCAAATTCGTGTAAGTTTTTATGTCACTCATCAATAGAAAATCAAACAATTCTCTATTGACACATTTAACTTTTATTAATCAGTTGACCTGAAGATCAAAGACATTCTAGTGATAGTTAGCAGCTGAAAACTCGGAAGTCGCAGCAATTAATCACCACAGGCTCAACAGAAAGTACTCTAATTTTACAACTAACTTTCACCGCTTAAAGGTCATGATGATGGAAAACGTGAAGAGACAAAAAGGGGTAAAAATTTAGTTTAGTTTGGGAGTTCCACTTTATGATTGAGCTTTGAATAATTAATCCAAAGTCCTTTCATCTACTAATTCAAGGGAAATTTTAAAGGCAGCAACTTAAGAGAAAAAGTAGAACAAAACCACGTGCTAGCTGCATTTAAACCCATGTCATAGCTGCATGTATGATACGCCCAAAAAAGAATCAATTTTAAAAACCGAATTTGTCAGCATCAATGTTATAAGTGCTAAACTTCTTCAATTTCGAACAATGTAAGTTGCGGTAGTGTGTTTTAACGCAAAAATTCTGTTTCGCCTATTTCACTTTTCGAGTGACCTTAAAGATTGATGTTTGATTTCTCAATTTTTAGGTGATCTAAATCGCTTTTATTAACAATTTTGATCAGTTGAACTCAACTGCCGACTCTATATCACTTGAAGAAACATGGAACTTGCGCCAAACTTATTTCATTTATTGTGCTCTAATGACATCACTATAAGCTCCTAATGAACTTATTCCCATTTTAAAAAAAGATAGATCTTTTCGGTTTGTGCCTCCCACTACGTTATGCGCCCCCAGTTACAGAGCACGTGCCACTACCTAGTAAATCATCATGTAAAAAATGGCTAAAAATGGCTAAAAGTTGCAAATAATATGCTCCCACTAAGCTGGGGGGCGCACAAACCGAAAATATCCGAAAATTTGGTAACTCCATATCAAATTAACAACGGTACTTGAAAATCACATGAATCTTTAATTTTAGAAGCGGTGTATTGTGCTCTCATTGTGCATTGTGGCGGCTGAGCTTACTAACTCAATTACCAAATTTAATAGCGCTTCAAGGCCATTTCAAGCATTAAAGCCAGAATAGCATGACCAGCAAAAATTAATGCTACATTTTATCGGAGCCATTTGGATTTGTTCACTTTGTTCAACAATTATATTTAGCAACGATTATTAGTACACAATCGTCATACAAGAAATTAAACTGAAACTCAAACTCAACCAGCAAAAAAACAATACTACGAGTTAACAGTATTGGATCAGATTCTTTGCGATTGGATTGCGAATCAACCTGTTATTGATACAGAATATTCGACAAATTTTCTACATGGTTAACAAACTTCCCATGACATCAAATTTACACTGAAAAAGTGACGTTATGGAAAAGTGTTCATATTCTGTCGACATCTTTATCTACAACCAATCAGAGACGCTAATTTGACATGTACGGCAGTATAAATAGAGCTTGAAAAACTACCAAAAATCAGTTGAAACTCGATAATTTTGTCTTATTAAAATGACATACAGTGAGTGCGTATTGAAGCACACTTTCTTGAGCGGTAAATTAATTGTTATCGTGTCTTGTTTCTGTAGATCATATTAGTGATTGTACAGTTTTAATTTAATTGTGACTTGTGAAAAGAAAATTAATTTTGATATTCTCAAAACCTTCCTTCTGAGGATCAAAGTTCCTAAGCAAGAGAAACTTTTTGCAAAGCATAAAGTCAGTTTCTGTTACTGGCCTTAACGAAGCCTAGTGTAGTTCTCTGATTGCGTTTTTGAGCAATTGAGTGCGCTGAGAAGCACAAAGTGCGAATTTGGTTACATTTGTTAAATTTGACTATCGGGAAAAACTCTCGGAAAATATTAATTAATCGGAGACGGAAATTATATGCCCTAACCAGTAACTAGGACAGTTACCTAGAGCTGGACATAGGGGATTTTGCAATTTCGAATTATAACTTGAGTTACTAACCAAAACTCGAGCAAAATTTGATTTGTTTCAATTCGAACTTTTTTGTTATTCTGAGAGAAACAAGTTTGTTATACAGCAAAGCTGAACAATTAGTTATCAGGAGTAATTGTGCAACAAGTAATGCAACGGTAATCTACAGAATAGCGGATAATACAGTTCACAAAAGTCAACTGCAAAAACACAATATCCGGACAGGTTTGAAACCGCTGAAACGAACTGGGCGGTGTAAAGATTGCCTTGACTTTGATAGGAGAGCAGCCGTTACATTTGGTCCGCCAACCCGGACAGTGGAAGGCAAACTGCTGTCCAATCTGATACAGAGAGTGCCAAGAGCACCCCAAAAAAAATTCAACCGAATCAACAGCGCAACGTCAGTGAGGCAGCGCGAAAGGTGCGAGTGCAATTCACAAAACACGTTGAAGAGTTGACCTCGCTTTTAAGGAACAAGCAAAGCAAACGGCAACCAAGCAATTCGAGCATAACCAGCAGAGAGGAGTTTCAATCACCAGCTCAAAGGTACGCAAGAAGTTCCAAGATTTAGTGGAAGAAGTTAACACTAAAACAGGGATTGGCAAAACAAACTTGTGCCATACCAGCAAACTTCGCTGAAGAACAATTGCTGGAAGCAAGGAATTGCAAAGAAAGTTTGGACTGTCATTGGCTGGCATATATAAGCAAAGACATGCAACCAGCATTGAAAGCAAAGCAAAGCAAGGCAACTCAAGCAGTGAACGACAGCGAGAGTAACAATAACCACCCAACGGACAACCCAGTTGCTCAAACAGTGCAAAATGGAGCAACAACAAGCGGCCAAGAGACGGAGAACGTTTCGGAAACATCTTCAGCAAAGCAAAGGCGAGAGGAAAGGATGAAGAAATTTGATATCGAGTTCGAAACCAAGATGCGACTGGAACAGGCACGGTTCGAGCGGAGGAAGCTAGAGCTGGAAATGCAAAAGAAGGAACTGGAAACCAAGCATCAACTTCTGGAAGAAGAGCGTGAGCTAGAGCGCAAAGTGAAGAGAACAGCATTAGAAAACGATGATGCTCGTTCCCAATCAACTGGTGCTCGAAACAAATCACCCTTCAACTGGACCCCAAAGAAGAGAGATGTCTCAGAGTGGGCCAGCAGGATCGACATCCTTCTAACACCAGAGAGATCAACAGCTCGCTTCGAAGTAACCCCTGAAGTGAACAGGCATAGTCACTTCTCACGATATCGTAGTTCACGAGACCAATCCTCAAGTGTTGAAGACCGCGACGTTTTCCCCAGAACTGGTCTTCCACGCTACAACAGTAGGTACGCAGGTAGCAGTAACCTACCAAATCTGAAGTTGAACAACTTCGAAGGAAACCCTCTCGAATGGCCAGAGTGGTCTAGTATGTTCATTGCTACAGTGTATCAACGACTAATACCAGACTCAGAGAAGATGAGCCATCTGGGACTCTACTAACGGGCAAGGCAATGTCAGCAATCTCTGGAATGGGCTATTCTGGACAATTCTATGTTGCTGCATGGAGAATTCTGGAGAGGAAACTTGGAAGACCTCATGTGATCATTGATGCACAACTGGAGAGTCTTCGCAAAGCAAGTCAGATGAAACCTCACGACTCAACAGGTCTTATCAGTTTCTCAGTTTTTGGTTCGAACTTTGTGAATGTGCTCAAAGATTACAAGCAGATTGGTGATCTGCAATCGAGCTCGACACTGTATATGGCAGTAGATAAACTACCTCAAGTTCTCAAAGGGAAGTGGTGGTTCTATGTTGATGATAAAGATGAAGATCAGCCTGATCTGATTTTGTTTGAAAAATGGCTATCTAGGATAGCATTCGTGTACGTTCAGTGCAAGTTCGAATGCGAAAAAACGAAGCAAACGCAAAGTGATCACTGTCCGCTAGCTGATGGCACTCATAAAATATGAAACTGTCCACTATTCAGGAACATGAGTGTGAATAGTCGATACGCAGCAGTGAGGAAGCAACCCTTATCTTACGGATGTCTGGGCAAAAGACATGCAATCAACGATTGTAGAGTCAATGCGTGCGGCATCAATGGATACATCAAGAAGCAAAACTGATTGCTACACTCAGAAAACCAAATGGATGAGAGCAATCACTCAATCAGCGTAAGCGCTGCAACAATCAACAAGAGTAACGAACTTACTAGTTTTCTTCAGATAGTTCCTGTCTCAATACAGAGCGGTGGCAACAGGCTTAGCACATATGCTTTCCTGGATAGTGGATCAACGGTTTCATTCATCGATCAAAGTGTGCAAGAGAAGTTACGAGCCCAAGGCACCGATGTGACGCTCAACATAGCTGGCATACACGGCACAAAGATCTGAAAACAGAAAAGGTTCCTCTCAAAATAAAGAGACTACATTCAAAGGTGCATTCAATCGAAGCGTTTGCACACCCGTCAATCTCCTTGGGAAATTCCAACTACAACTACAACAAGCTGAAGCAAAGCTTCAATCACTTGAGTGTTCTATCCAACAAAAGCTTCAACTTGATGGAAGTTGGCATCATCCTTGGTCAAGATACTTATGAGCTACAACGCCCATTGGACTACAAGATAGGAACACGAAGTGAACCTTTCGCCGTTCTAACAGAGCTAGGATGGGTAGTCAGTGGACCCAAGACGGGCAAAAGAAGGCAAAATGTTGGTCATTTCGCCTTCACTGAAGATGTGAAAGTGGCTGAGAATATTCAAACCTGGTGGGACATAGAAGCCTATGCTTCCAAAATCAACGTCGTCAGTCAGTCAAAGAAGGAACTGATGACACAGAAGATGCTAGAGAGTACGACGAAATTTACAGGCGACTGGTACGAAGTGGGAATGCTGTGGAGTGAACCAGAGCCAAACCTTACGAACAACTACAGCTCTGCCTTGGTTCAGCTTTACTCACTGGAGCGAAGATTCCAAAGGGACCCAAACCTTAAGTGTTTGTATCAACAGTCAATAGATACAGATGTAGAAAAACGATTCCTAAAAATTTTGGACGGGTCCAAAGTGAAAGGAACCTTCAGGAAGGAATGGTATTTGCCACACCATCCAGTGCTAAACCCAAACAAGCCTGGCAAAGTAAGACGTGTTTGCAATGCTGCATCAAAGTACAAAGAAGTATGCCTAAATGATAAGCTACTAGCAGGACCTGATCTGCTACATGGGTTGATTGGAACAATATTCAGATTCCGTGAAGCACCAATAGCTCTAACAGCTGACATCGAATCGATGCTTCTACAAGTAAAAGTTCCCGAGCAGGATAGAAGTTGCTTGAGGTTCCTATGGCGCCAAAGGACTAATGAACCTGTACAGATATACGAATATCAGCGTCACGTATTTGGAGCTAAAAAATCTCCAACTTGTGCAAACTGAGCTCTCAAGCGAGTGGGACTGGACAACGAAAAAGAGTATCCAATTGCAGCAAAGGCAATACAAAACAACGTCTACATGGACGATTTCATCAAATCAGTAGAAACCCCTGAAGAAGCAATTGAAGTTTTTCAATCAACTACAACCTCTTCTCTCACAACATCGATTTGAATTGAAGAAGTGGATAAGCAACAATTATGCAGTTACCGAAGCAATCCCAGAAGACCTGAAATCGATCAGCAACACGGAGCAAGTCGAAGTGGAACCCAATACAGAGGGATCCTCTGTGCTAGGACTACAGTTGACCGTTATTGATGACAGTCTTCAAGTATGCAGAGATAAAAACAAGGAAGTTGAAGAAACCATAACTCAGAGGAAGCTTCTTTCACTAGTATCTTCAGTATTCGACCCGATCGGGTTCTTTGCTCCGTTCAGTTTTCACATGAGACGACTTCTGAAAAGCATCTGGACTAAGAATGGGCAACATTGGGACAAAGAAGTGGAGCCTGATGACGAAGCAGAATTCCTGAGACGGAAAGAACAACTTGCAATAGTGGCTGAAACAAGCATCGATAGAAGGTACTTCAACAGAGAGAGGGATAAAACCGAATTTCATGTGTTTGCTGACGCATCTGAAGACACGATGTGTGCAGTGGCCTATCTACGTTCACAACCAAAAGAACACTCAGCTGACTAAGCATTTGTCATTGGAAAATGCAGAGGGACACCGATGAGGCAACTTTCAATACTGCGATTGGAATTGGAAGCGGCAGTCATGGCAGTGAGGTTGGAAGAACAGATAGTCAAGAAACATGAAATGAAGATAAATAGTTGCAGTTTCTGGTCAGACTCAACTACGATATTGCAGTGAATACACAGTTCCAATCGTAAGCAACAAGTGTTTATGGCCAATCGAGTGGCTGAGATACTGGATACAACCGATGTTTCACAGTGGAAACATGTGAGCGGTATCAACAACCCAGAGGACATTGGCACCAGAGCAATCAATATTGAGGAACTCACGAGAAGTGTGTGGCTCACTGGGCCGGCCTGGTTGAAATGACCAGAAAGCGTGTGGTCAGAGCAAGTGAACCTAATCTTTGCATCGGATGAAGAGAATATACCCTCATCAGCCTTCATGATACAGACTGAAGAAAAGAAAGTTGTTTTTCAGTGGGAACGATTCAGTAACTTTAACAGACTAGTGAACACAGTAGCATACGTACAGAGAGCATTGAATAAACACATACCAGGGACACTCATAGTCAGCATTGAAGAAAGAGAAAAAGCAAAAGCAACAATATTCAAGTTGATACAGCAAGAACAGTTTGGTGAAGAGATGAAATCTCTGAAAGCTGAAAAGTAAATTCCAAAAGGCAGCAAAAGTCTACAACTCAACCCCTTCCTAGATGAAGAAGGACTTATTCGAGCCAAAGACAGATAGGCAAAAGTCAATTGGACTTCAATGCAAAGCATCCAATTTTGCTACACTGGAAACATCACGCGGTTGAACTATTCTTGCGAAACGAGCACAAGGACAATCAACACGAAGGCATTGAGCATGTAAGAAACATCGTTCAGCAGAAGATGTGGATCCTAGGCATACGAAACGCCGTAAGATCAATCAATAACAAGTGTGTTACCTGCAGAAAAAGCAGAGCACAGACAATAGCAACAGCAATGGCAGATCTACCAGAAGAGTGGTTAAAGGCTTCAACAACCTTTACAAATGTTGGAGTTGACTACTTTGGCCCTTTCATTGTAAAGATTGGGCGCAAAAAAGAAAAGCGATGGTGTTGTCTGTTTACTTGACTAACTATGAGAGTGGCGCATATAGAAGTGGTACCCAAGTTAGACATAGATAGTTGTCTCAATGCAATAATGAGATTTATTGCACGAAGAGGCAAACCATGTACAATCATCAGCGACAACAGGACAAACTTTGTTGGAGCTGAAAGAGAGTTTGCAGAGTACGTTGCAGCATGGAACAAAGAAGGGATCGATGGACATCTAATTCAACGAGGAATCAGACGGAAGTTCAACCCACCCGCAGCACCTCACTTTGGGGGAGTATGGGAACGGTTAGTGAGAAGTTGCAAGAAAGCAATGTATGCAGTGTTGAGGAACAGATCAGTCACCGCGGACGTTCTTTCAACAACGATGTGAATTGTTGAGCAAGACCGTTGACTCCAGTCAGTTCAGATGTTAATGACTTAGAAGCATTGAACCCCAATCACTTCTTGCTTGGCAACAGGAACGTTTGCTTACCCTATCTACCATACGCAGAAGAATTTGTGCATCACCGAAAACTCTTTAGACAAAACTAAGCCTACGCAAATCTGATTCGGGACAGATTTCAGAAATAATATTTGACAACTCTGAATAATCGACAAAAATGGCGATCTACGTCGAACGAAATCCTTAAAAAAGGCGATCCCGTTTGGTTGGTCGAAGACAGCGATAAGCGTGGATATTTCAATTTAGGTCGAGTTACTGAGACCATCGATGGGTCCGACGGTGTGATTCGATCAGCGAAAGCTTGAACGAACGACGGAGTGTTCAAGAGACCAGAAGTGAAGCTGGCCCAAGTACTACCTGGAAAATATGTTTTCCCGATGGAAAACATGGCCGGCGATGTGGATGCTGAGCTTACTAACTCAATTATCAAATTGAATAGCGCTTCAAGGCCATTTCAAGCATTAAAGCCAGAATAGCATGACGAGCGAAATTTAATGCTATATTCTATCGGAGCCATTTGGATTTGTTCACTTTGCTGAACTTTTGTATTTAGCAACTATTATTAGTACACAATCGTCATACATGAAGTTAAACTCAAACTCGAACTACCTCAACCACCAACAAAACAATACTACGACTTAACAGTATTGGATCAGATTCTTTGCGATTGGATTGCGAATCAACCTTTTATTGATACAGAATATTCGATAAAATGTCCACATGGTTAACAAACTTCCCATGACATCAAATTTACACTGAAAAAGTGACGTTATGGAAAAGTGTTCACATTCTGTCGACATCTTTATCTACAACCAATCAGAGATGCTAATTTGACATGTACGGCAGTATAAATAGAGCTTGAAAAACTACCAAAAATCAGTTGAAACTCGATAATTTTGTCTTATTAAATTGACATACAGTGAGTGCGTATTGAAGCACGCTTTCTTGAGCGGTAAATTAATTGTTATCGTATCTTGTTTCTGTAGATCTCATATTAGTGATTGTACAGTTTTAACTTAGACTTGTGAAAAGAGAATTAACTTTGATATTCTCAAAACTTTCTTTCTGAGGAACAAAGTTCCTAAGTAAGAGAAACTATGTGCAAAGCATAAAGTCACTTCCTCTTACTGGCTTTAACGAAGCTTAGTGTAGTTTACTGATTGCGTTATTGAGCAATTGAGTGCGCTGAGAAGCACAAAGTGCGAATTTGGTTACGTTTGTTAAATTTGATTATCGGGAAAAACTCTCGGAAAATATTAATAAATTGGAGACGGAAATTATTTGCCCTAACCAGTAACTAGGACAGTTACCTTGAGTTACCTTGTTTCAATTGAATTATTTTGTTATTCTGAGAGAAACAAGTTTGTTATACAGCAAAGCTGAGCAATTAGTTATCAAGAGTAATTGAGCAACAAGTAATGCAACGGTAATCTACAGTATAGCGGATAATACAGTTCACAAAAGTCAACTGCAAAAACAATATCCGGCCAGATTTGAAACCGCTGAAACGAATTGGGCGGTGTAAAGTTTTCCTTGACTTTGATAGGAGAGCAGCCGTTACATGCATAGAAGCACAAGATATTTTTTTAGATGATAAAGGGCAAAATTATAAAATCAAAAAATGATAGCGAGCATAATAATTTTTTTAGATCAGAGAAACACTAATTCTCTATTTAACATTCTTTGAACTGAAAACTTCGAAGATAAGTATGCTCACTTAAAAAAAATGCCCGATTAATGAGAATGAAATCAGTAAATAAAGATAACGAGACAGATGCAGTGGCAAAATTGCAGCGGGAAAATTAATGCAGAGGCAAAATAAACTGCGGAAAAAAGTTTTGAAGATCAGTTTGCAACTACGTCATTTTAAAATCTTCATTGCTTTTAAATCGTACCAGTGATCAAAATTTGATAACTCCATCACGGGAACGGCACGACTTACACGCTGTATTGCAAACTGATTTTCAAAACGTTTGTCCGCAGTTTATTTTGCAGAGATTTTCCCTTTTTCTACCTCATATTAGACTCTAATTTCAGAAAGAAACTATTGGTTTCAAAACATCATTTTTTAATAGGCAGCAACCATAAGAATCAACAGTTTGTGAAATTAGAGTAAAATGGCACAATATCGGATACCATCAAACTATGAAAGATAGTTTTTTGCAGATCTAACATATACTAAAAAAAGATAGACTCCAATTTTGTGAACAAATTATTGCTACTTCTTCAAACGTTCTTTTTTGAGCATCTTCTATGGGCATTAGGTTGAAATTTTAAAAACTTCCATCTCCAAAAATTTTTCGCATCGCAAAAATTGGTTCGGAATTTTAGGTAGTGAACTTCTAAAAATTTTTGTCCGTTTCTACTTTCATACGCTAACTTTTAGCTGATCGTAGAACCAAAAAAACGAAAATGCATTTGATTTTTAATAACCTAATTATGTTTCATTGTTTAAATTCAGTGAGTTTAGTAGGCACGAATCAATACCAGTACTCAACTTAACAATTATCTTACAAAAAAACAAACGAGTACTCATAACTTGGTTCAAACATTCTTTGATAATTGAATGATAGATCTTAATAAATTTCCCTAATAAATTTCCTTCTACAGAATAATTTTATAACATTGTGCAAAACTGAAGAGCGCTTAGTACAACTTTTAAACTCTCGCAACATTAAAGCTTTAAAAGAAAACATTTTTATTTCCTTTTCGTACCCGATTGAAACCTAAAAATGCACCCATAAAGCAATGGTTTAGATTACAGTAGGTGGCTAATCAGTAGCGGATTAAAGGCTAGCTTGAAAAGGTTGCACTTAAAATGAGATGCGTGTGAATAGAAATTTAACACCGTTGACGTCAGTTATTATTACCTAAAAATGCAATTTGTTCACGATAACGAGAAATAAATTCTTGCTGCTAATGAGCAATTGGAAACCAACTAAAAATGGAATGCACCTAAGTTTGAGCAACCCTAAAAAGCACAATTTCTGTTTATTGAGGTTATTTTTACCTGGTGATAAAAGCCGCCGATAAAAGTCATAAGTCTTTATTTATCCATACTGATTTCATCAAATTCAATTGAGGCAACAACTACTGCAAACTCGTTGCGTTTTAAAAATTTAATGAACGGGCATCAAAATGTTAATGTTAAGGTGCTGTTCATCTTTTAAGGTCTTGTCAGCCAAATTAATGTTGAGAAAACATAACTGACATTATTTATTCTATAAAAATTTATTCTGATGCTGTCAAGTAAACTAAAGAGAAAATTTGCTGGCAAAAAAATCAGGCAAAAAGACTTGCCAAGTATGAAATCTGCTGATTTTTTTGAATGTATATTGATGTATCCACAGAATTCAATAAAATCTCCAGATTAATTGTCATGTTAATTGTTAGATTAATCATGTTAAGATTGTTCCAGTTTTGCTGGTACAAAAAGAAAGAGAGAAAAGACAAGAGTTTCACAAAACCCGAACGTTAACATGTTGTATATTGACAAATATTAGCCCAAATGTTTAACGTTTTTACCGATTGTTGAGCGATAAGCTGAAAAAACCCACAAGTACGTAAACCGACTTTAAAAAATGATTATTTGGTTGCTGAAAACACAAAATTCAGTGAGAGAATAACAGAAAAATCAGGGGATAAAAAAATCCGCAGTGAATTCAATCTTAAAGATCAACTCACAATTTATAAAATAGTAAATGACGAGCCATCTTTGACAAAAACCAAAAAAAAACAATTGCTAATTCATCTCAAAAATTGTAACGGCTGCGTTCCTGTCAAAGACAAGGAAAAAGTTTACACCAGCGAATACGTTTCAGCGGTTTCAAAACTGTGCGGATAATCTGTTTTTGCAGTTAAATTTGAGAAATGTATTATCCACCATGTTGTATGTTACCGTTGCATTAGTTCATATTGAGTTAGTGTCTTTAACGAATCGTTCGGTTTTGCTGTTTAACAAACTTGTTTTGCTCAGAATAACAAAATGATTGAGATAATTAAAAATTTTGGTTTGTTTTGTGAATAACTAAACTTATAATATGAAATTAGGCAATCAGCTACCTACAAATTGTTGAGAATGACTTTATATAACTGTCAACCAACGCTCAGTAAAACTTCTGGTTAAGGGGGGCGCTTTTAAAGCAACTGAGAGACCATAAATCTGATTTATTTTATAGAAGAAATTTGGTTCTCACTTGGCTTCATCAACACCAGTATCAAAACTATGCTCAACTACGTTTAAGCCAGTAAGAGAAAATGAATTTGTGATTACACAAATCTTCTCCGTCTTAGGAAAAATTTTGCTGAGAAGGAAAATTAGAGAATATTAAACCTAATTCTCTTTTTCACAATTCAAAAATTTTTTTAAAACTGTACAACCACAAAGATGATCCAGAGAAACCAAACTTGATAAAAATTTACCGTTCAAAAAATTGCGCTTCAATATGCAGTGTATGTCAGTTTAATATGACAAAAAATGCAGGTTGATCTGTTTTCTGATAGTTTTCCAAGTTGCTTTTATGCTGCTAGTAACGTGATTTTTCATGTCAAAATCGCATCTCGGATTGGTTGCAGACAAAAGATGGCGACAAAATAATATAATTCTTCCATAACGTCACATTTTCAGAATAAATTTGTTGTCAAGGGAACCATGTAAAATTGTTTCCAAATTTTCTGTATCAATAACAGTTTGATTCGGAAATCAATTGCAGAGAATCTAATGCAACTTTGTTCAGTCGTAATGTCGTTTTTCTGATGCTCAGATAGTTATAGCGTGCCTTTCATTTCATGAATGATATTCACGAAGTAGTATTATTTCCTTAATTTAAATGATGACAAAAGGGAACAAATCAATATGGCGGCAATGGAAAGTTGAATTTCGCTTGTCATGCTGTTCTAACTTTAGTGATTGATTTGACATTCAGTTGATTTCTTTAGCGTCAAGCGTAGCCTCAACATAGCCGGCTTTGTTTTCCTTTGTGAAAACATCTCTGGTACCACAGTGGCGAGCTTCACTTCCGGTAGCTTGAAAACTCTTGTCGCTGATCGAATCATACGGTCAGACCCATCGTTGGTCTCCATAACTCGACCTAGACTGTAATATCCTCACTTATTGCTCTCTTTGAACAGACAACCGAGATTGTTGTCTTTTTTGAGGTTTTCTTTTGCTGTAGATTACCAATTTTGCCGACTGTTCAACGTTGGCACAAGGCCGATTGTTCAACATTGGCACGTTGGCCAACAAAGCATACATTGCTTTCGTGGAAATTCTCACCAACAGTTCCCATAGTCCTAAAAAGTAGCGTGCTGCAGTTGGGTTGAGCCTCCATCTGATTCCTCGTTGAATTAGGTGCTCTTCGATCCGTTCTTTGTTTCGTGCTGCAAAATACTCTGTAGATTTTCTTTTAGCTCCAACAAAATTTGTCCCGTTGTCGCTGATGGTTGCATTCAGTATGCCTCTCCGTGTAATAAATCACAAAATTTCATTGAGAAAACTGTCTGTGTCCACTTTGGGTACCACGTATAAATGCATGAATATCTCTACCACATGATGTCTCCAATATAGCAATATTAGATGCTTCAAATTGAAGTCCAATTGACTTTTGCTTGTTCTGCTCCTGGCCAGAATTTGTCCCTCCTCAACCAGGAAGATAAAACTTGTAGGAATTTGGTGCTATTTCAAATTTGCCTTTCAGATTTGAGAGTTTTCATCACTTTACCAAACTGTTCCGGCTCTAGTAACTCGACGATGACTGCCTTTGATTTTTCTCTTTCATCAACTGCCAAAGTCCGCTGGATTAATGGTGCCAAAGTCCGCTGGATTAATGATACTGCTCACATTTTTCCACTGTGAAGCATCAGTTGTATCCAGTATGCCAGCTACTTGAATGGCGGCAAACGCGTGCTGTTTACGATACAAATTGTGTATATATTGCAACAATGTAGTTGATTCTGACAAAAAACTGCAACTATGTATCTTCATTTCATGTTCCTTGACTATGTGTTCCTTCAAACTCTCTGCCATGAATGCCCTTTGTAATTACAATCTTGTTATTGAAAGATGGCTCATCCAGACATCTCTGCATTTTCCAGTAACGGATGCTAAATCAGCTGGGTATTCTTTTAGTTGCAAACATAGACAGGGCACTGAACATATTGTATCTTCAGATGCGTCAGGAAAAACATGAAGTGCGGTTTTATCTTTTTCTCTATTGACGTACCTTCTAATTCTGTTTCGATCAGCTACAATCGGAAAACGGTTTTTTCACTTAAAGAATTCTGCTGCTTCGCCAGGTTCCACTTTGTTGCTCCAATGTTGCCCATTCATAGTCCAGACGCCCTTCGGAAGTCGTCTCATGTGAACACTGAACGGGGCTAACTATTCAAACGGGTCAAATGCTAAAGCTACCAGTGACAGAATCTTCCTCGTGTTCATAGGCTTCAAATTCCTCGTGCTTCAAATTCTTTGTTCGTACCTCTGCACAATTGAAGACTATTATCAGTAACGTTTCCTCGTAATCTAAATACCGAATATACTTCTATATTGGGTTCAACTCCGACTTGCTTGGTGTTGCTGATTGATTTCAGGTTTTTTGGGGCTGTTTCGGTAACTGCTTCGTTTTTCGATATCCACTTCTTCAGTTCAAATCCATGCTGCGAAAAAATGTTGTAGTTGATTGAAGGCTTCATTAGTTGTTTCTACTGATTGGGTAAAATCATCCATGTAGAAGCTATTTTCTATTGCCTTTGCCGCGGTTGAACTCATTTCTTTGTTTTCGAGTCTAGCTCGCTTGAGAACGATGCTTGCACAAGTTAGAGAACTCTTAGCTCCTAATACATGACGCTGATATTCAATTATTTGAACAGGTTCTTTAGTTTTCCGACGCCACAGAAATCTCAAGCAACGTCTATTCTTTTTCGAAACTTAAACTTTCATAAACAACCAATCGATGTCAGCTGCCGCGGCTACTGCATCTTCGAAAAATTTGAATATCGATCCGATCAACCCGTGTAGCAGATTGGACCCGTGTAGCAGATTGGATCCGATCAACCCGTGTAGCAGAATTATGCCTCTCATTTAGACATAATTCTTTGTACTTTGAAGCAACATTGCTAACGGGTCTTATTTTTTCAGGCTTGTTTGGGTTTAGCACGGCATGATGAAGCAAATACCGTTCTTTCACGAAGGTGCCTTTCAATTCCGACTCGTCCAATATCTCTACGAACCCCTTTTATCAATCTGTATCGGTTAAAATTTAAAAACATTTCAGATTAGGGTACCTTTGGAAACTTCGCTCTGGGGAGTGAAGCTGACCCAAGGCTGAGTTGCAGTTGTTCGGTAGGTTTGGCTCTGGCTCATGCCACAGCATTCCCACTTCATACCATTTGTCTGTAAACGATGTCGTACGCTCTAGCATTTTTTGTGCCTGCAGTTCCATCTTTGACTGACGACGTTGATTTTGGAAGCAGTTTCTATGTCCCACCAGTTTTGTATATTATCAGCCATTTTCACATCTTCTGTGAAGCACAAACGACAAACATTTTATCTTCTTTTGCCCGTCATAAGTCCACTGATTAACCAACCTAGCTCGGATAGAACGGCGACAGATTCAATTCATGTTCCGATCTTGTAGTACCATGGGCGTTGTAGCTCGTAAGCATCATGACCAAGGATGATGCAATTTTCCATGAAGTGATGGTTTTATTAGTTAGAACACTCAAGTGTCAGCAGTTTTAAGTCCGTTGAATGTAATTCTAATTTGTGTTTCCCAATGACATTGATGGGTGTGTAAACGCTTCGTTTGAAGGCAGCTTTGATTGCAGTCCGCTATTTTGAGAGGAAATTTTCGGAATTTAGGTCTTTCTTTCCGTGTATGCCAGCTATGTTGAGCGTAACAGCGGTGCCCTGTGCTCATAAGTTGTTCTACACGTTAGTTGATTGATGAAACGTTGTTCCACTGTCGAAGAAAGCATACGTCTCCAGTTTTTAGCCAACGCTCTGTATTCAGAACGCAAATATCTGAAGATATCTTGTAACTTCGGTACTCTGGTTGATTGTTTCTGCGCTTGCGTTGACTGCGTGATTGCCTTCGTTAATTTGATTTTATGAGTGTAGCAATCGATTGTGCTTCTTGATCCATCCATTGATGCCGCAGGCATTGAATTTAACCCTTTGATTGCATTTGGGTTGCCTAGTCAACCGTAACATAAGCGTTGCTTCCTCACTGCTGTGTGCCGATTGTTCACACTCATGTTCCGGAATGGTAGACGGTTCCAATTTTAATGAAGACCCCGAGCTAGTGGACAGTATTCACTTTGCATTTACTTCTTGTTCGAGCTGTCTTCTTCCTTCCGCTTTCCCTTAAAAACTGAAAAGCTTTTCTGCATGAATGCCATCCTAGATAGTCATTTTACAAAGATAATCAGATCAAGCCAGTGTTTGTCTTTATCATCAACATAGAGTCACCACACCTTATTGAGCACTTCAGGTAGTTTATCTGCTGCCATGAACAGTGTCGATCTTGATGAATGCTCCATTAATGCTCCATGAAACAACATAGGACTGCCGATAAGAGACCAATCAAGATATTGATCAATTTGTTTGCCTGTCAGTAGCGTCTTCATTTGGCCCATCTTCTCTGAGTCCATTATTGGGTATTGATTTAGTTAAGCAATGTATATACTAGAACACTAAGTCCATTCGAGAGGGTTAACATCAAATTTCTTCAATTTTAGCTTTGGTAGTCTACTTATACCTAAGTAACCATCATTGTATCATAAAGCAACTCTGGTGGAAACGTCTTGGTCTTCAATACTTAAGGACTGGTCGCGTGAACTGCGACATTATGAGAGGTGACTATGCCTGTTAATTTTAGGGGTTTCTCCGAAGCGAGCTGTTGATCGATCTATTGATAGAAGGCTGTCAATTCTACTGGCCCATTCTGAGGCATCTTTTTTCTTAAAGATCTAAGTGAACGGTGATTTATCTTGAGCACTATTTGCTTGGGAACAAACATCATCATTCTCTAATGCTGTTCTCTTCACTTTGCATTCTAGCTCACGCCCTTCCTCAAATAGTAGATGATTGCTTTCAAATTCCTTCATTTTAATCTCCAGTTCTAGTTTTCTCCATTCAAAAAGTGCCTGTTGTAGTTGCAAATTGGTTTCAAATTTGATATCAAATTTCATCATCGTTCTTTACGCCTTTGCTTTGCTGAGTGTGTTTCCGATACATTCTCCGTATCCTGACCGCTTGCTGTTGCTCCAATTTGTACTGCTCGAGCAACAGGGCTGTCCGTTGAATAGTTGTTCTGCTCTCGCTGTCATTCACTCCTTGAGTTGCATTGCTTTGCTTTGCTTTCAATGCTGGTTGCATGTCTTTGCATATATATGCAAGCCAATGACAGTCCAAACTTTCTTTGCACTTCCTTGCTTCTTGCAAATGTAATTCAGCGTAGTTTGCTGGTAAGGCACAAGTTTGTTTTGACGCTGCAGTTACTTGGTTATTTCTACTTCTAGAAAGTGAACAGTCTGCTAGTAGAAGACCTTTAATTTGTTGGGTCGATCCGAAACTTCAATTATTTTGTAACCAAGACACTGTTAAGTGTTAACTTCTTCCAATTAGCTTTGAAGAAGCAATGTATTTGTGAGCTGCTATCTGTAATGATTCTCTCTGCTGATTGCTGCTTGTGCATGAATTGCATGATTGCTGTTCGATTTTGCTTTGCTTTAGTCCAGTCAAACAGGGTGCGCACTTCAATTTTTTTCAAATTGCACTCTTTTGTTTACCTCACTGGCCTTTGCTGTTGATTCCTTTGGTTTTAAACGGTTGCAGCCTTTGCCACTCTCTTCATCAGATTGGACAACAGTTTGCCATCCACTGTCCGGGTCGGCAGACCAAATGTAACAGCTCCGCTCTTATCAAAGACCAGGAAAACCTCACACCTCCCAGTTCGTTTCAGCGGATTCAAATCTGTCCAGATATTACGTTTTTAATTAACTTGTGTGAACTCTTTTATCCACTATACTCGAGATTAACGTTGCATTAGGTGATACTCAACCAATCTTTTTAACTAATTGTTCAGCTTTGCTGTTTAAGAAACTTTTTTCGCTCAGAATAACAAAATATTCCAAATTGAAAAAAATCAAGTTTTTGGAGTTTTGTTAATAACTCAAATTATAAATCAAAATCAGAAATACCGCTGTAGCAAGATACTAAACACAACTTCAAGTAACTGTCAACTAAATTTCAAGATTGTAGCGAATCTCCTCGTTAAAGGGGCGCTTTCAAAGCAACTCAGATACTATAAATCCGATTCAGCTTAGTAAATAAGTCTTGTTTCTCAATTATCCTCAATAACATCTGTCAAAACTAGGCTAGGCTACTTCAAAGCAAGTAGGAGAAACTGAGCTCATCCTTAGCACAAAGTTTCTCTTACTTTGGATCTTTCTTCATGAGAAGGATAGATTGAGAATATCAAAGTTAATTCTCTTTTCATAGTCAGTTTCACAAGTTAGTTAAAAACTGTACAATCAAAAAGATGATCTAAAAAACGATGATATGATAACAAGTACATTAACAAGAAAGTGTGCTTCAATAAGCATTGTATATCAGCTTAATGAAAACTAAAACGGAAAATTTCAACTGATTTTTGGTAGTGTTTCAAGCTTTTTTTATGCTGCTAGTCACCTGGTTTTACAAGTGCGATTGGTTACAGATAAAGATGTCGACGGATTTATTAACAGTTTTCCATAACGTCACCGTTGCAGTGTAAAATTGACGTCATGGGAAGTAGGTTAGCTATATAGAACTTTTGTCGAATTTTCCGTACCAATAACAGGTTGATTCGCAAATTAATCTCCTATAATCTGATGCAATATTATTAAGTCGTAAAATCGTTTTGCTGATGTTCCGATAGTTTGAAATTTCGTGTCACTTCATGTATGTTATTCACATACTAATAATAAATTATAAGTATAAAAGATGACAAAATTGAACAAAATCAATATACCATAAAATTTCGCTTGTCATGCTATTCCTACTTCATTGCTGGATTTGCCCTTCAAATTACTTGTTTAGCGTGAAGCCTGGCCTCAACAAAAATAAATTTCACAAAAATTTTAAGAGAGTTTTTTTAAGTTTCATTTTTTTAAAGAACTTTTAATTTCGGATGCGTGATAGCTAACTTTTGGATAGAGTCATCTTGAACTTTGAAGACTTAGTATTCTATTCACACAGACATGAATAGAAATTTGCTTTGTTAAAAAATGCTGTTATTGTACCATATCAATTTGTTTTTCGGGAAGAAAAACCAAAAATTCAAAAGTTAAAAATCTTTTTGTCATTGAAGCGCATTAGTAAGCAGTAACATCCTTACACAGTGAGTTGTTGCATTTTTAAAGGAACAAGCAAGCATCGCAGGGATGATATCAAGACAACAGGTGATAAAATTGAGCTATAATTTAGTAACTCCGTACTATTGTATCATAAGATTTAAACAAAAATAGCTCACTTAGCAAAGCAGTTTCTTTCATATTTATGCGCTCATTCTGACCAAACCCGCTCATTCTGGTTGAGCTATGATGCAATAACAATTTGTTCGAAAAAGCAACGGAGGATGGTCACGGGAAAACTAAATTGAACGCATGGACTTAACGTGAACTACTATTAATACGAGCCACGTCATGTGAAATTGTCACACATAAAAAAACCCCAAAACCTGTTTTCTAAAATCTGCATTCTTATTTAAAACCTGTAATTATTTATTCATTGTAACTTTAAATGAACACTATTTGCTCACCCTATTTCAAATGAATTGATTTCGAACGATAGTGCATTTCAAACTATTATCTATAGAATTGAGCATTTGGTTCTAAAATAATTAAAGCCTGCCTTTTTTTGAGAAGTTACATTTTACAATGTAGCCGATTCGGCTTTCAAGAGTTTTCAACGATACTGTATTTGCATCTTGTCACAAAGATAGCCCTCCACACAAAATGGTCGCAACGAAAAAAGAAATCATGGAAGAATAAAATTCATAGCACGCAAACAAGTTTAGAGTGATCCGTATCAGTTCACAGCTGATATCGACGCACATTTGAAACTTTCCGAACATTTCTTACCGTTTAGAACAAAGTTGCCGTAGCCCAAGTTGGGAATCAGTGCGAAAATGGAAGCGTATAGCCAGACAAAAGTGATAATTTTCCTGGATCTGGACTTGCTGGCAATTGATTTGGCATCTGCCGCAAATGATATCATAATGTATCTGTCATATGCAATGGCTGTCATCGAAGAGATCGATCCCAGACCTCCGAAAGTGGCAAAGGTACCCGATATGCGGCAACCTAGAATAATATGCATCATTTTAACAATTTGGGTATGTTGGCAGCATATAACCGATAAGTGTAACCGGCTGAAATCTTATTATCAAAACAATATCAATGGAAACATCACTTGGAAAGTTATTTTTTCGTTAATATGGGTTAAGGAATGTAAAGACTTTGTTTTATGGGAAAGGTGCGACATGATTATTGAAATCTTATGTACCAGAATGTATTTAATTAAATACCAGCTTTCAATATTCTTTCTAGATTTTAAAGACCTCATCAAGAGGAGGACTATACTGACCAGCATTTCCGAACTGCCATCCCTTGACAAGACTGGAGTAGAGGAATATGGGCTGGCAGGACATCATCATGATAGTATCCACCACTGCCAAGTTCAATAGCAACATGTTCTGAGGAGTCTGCAACCTCTCAACCCTAAAAGAACAAATGATCCAATGAAGTTTCGGCAATGATTATGAAATTTTTATTGCGTAATTAGCTCCTCACAAATATCTAGCAGATACTTATCAGCACTCATGAGACAATAAATTGCCTGACTAAGAATTTGTAATATATTAAATTCTTAAACGATAAAAATTCAGCCTTACACAATTACAGAATAATAAAAAAAAAGTCAGCCTAGCCTGTAAGATCTGATCAGCTGCTCATTCAAATGTTTAATGAGTAGCTTAAATAAGCTGCCATTTGCGTTCCTTCGCAGAACCTTAATGAAAATTTTTTTAAAAATGCCTTTAAAGCTTTTTGTTCCGACCCCACTTGTGGGGGGGAGGAACTATATACTCAAACGGGTTTTTTTTTGTTCAGTGATATTTGACCGATCGATATATTCGTCGTAGAGAAATGTGAGTGGTATCATTAAAAAGCTGGTCCAGCGTAGAATTCAAAATTAAAAAGATTTTTTTGATTTTCGGTTTTTTCGAGGAGTTATCGAGGATTGAAATTTTGTGTGAACACGGGATATTTGTTCACTTTTAGTGTAATTTTTCTCAAAAGTTGAATATTTGCTAGAAAAATAGTATTTCAAAACTAAATTTCACGCCAAAAATGAACCAATTTTGTGTTCCTATTAGACTAAAGGCGATAAAAGATACTAGTTCTGGTCTCATAGGGAAGTTCACTATCAAAAAAAATTCGAATTCTATTTGAGAGCTCTTTTTTTTTATAAAATTTCTCTTTTTTGTGCTTTTTTAAATTCACCTAGAGACAATTCACTTTTTATATTTATGTTCTATTAACAACAAACCTCCTTTACATTCAACTGAAGCCCAATGAACAAAATTCATCGTTTTCAAGGATTTGCTCATGTTTTTTTGGCTTCGATTCTGAGTTTTCGTAATTTTAAATAAAATTTTTAGTTTCTCTTTGAGGTTTTACAAACTTTTGGAGTCCTTTGGCATGAATTCATTGACTAAAAGTGTAAAAAGTTCCATAATGAGCATTAGGTGAACATATCTAGTGCTTTGAGGGAACAGCTAATGGCTGTTAAGACTTAAAAAAAAAATTTTATTTTTTTTGAACATTCAGGAATCGTAAACTCATTATCGTGAACTGTAAGTCAGTACAGGGGTGAAAGCACCCTCCTCCTTCATTCTGCAACCAAATTCAATCTGGTTAGCCATTTTATCTTCTAACCATTGGCTATATGACTTCAATGCCAAGTTCAATAGCAACATATTCTGAGGAGTCTGCAACCTCTCAACCCTAAAAGAACAAATGATCCAATGAAGTTTCGGCAATGATTATGAAATTTTTTTATTGCGCAATTAGCTCCTCACAAATATCTAGCAGATACTTATCAGCACTCATGAGACAATAAATTGCCTGACTAAGAATTTGTAATATATTAAATTCTTAAACGATTAAAATTCAGCCTTCCACAATTACAGAATAATAAAAAAAAGTCAGCCTAGCCTGTAAGATCTGATCAACTGCTCATTCAAATGTTTAATGAGTAGCTTAAATAAGCTGCCATTTGCGTTCCTTCGCAGAACCTTAATGAAAATTTTTTTAAAAATGCCTTTAAAGCTTTTTGTTCCGACCCCACTTGTGGGGGGGAGGAACTATATACTCAAACGGTTTTTTTTTGTTCAGTGAATTTTGGCCGATCGATATATTTATCGTAGAGAAATGTGAGTGGTATCATTAAAAAGCTGGTCCATAGTTCTGGTCTCATAGGGAAGTTCACTATCAAAAAAAATCGAATTCTATTTGAGAGCTCTTTTTTTTTAATAAAATTTCTGTTTTTTGTGCTTTTTTAAAGTCACCTAGAGACAATTCACTTTTTATATTGATGTTATTTAACAACAAACCTCCTTTACGTTCAACTGAAGCCCAATGAACAAAATTCATCGTTTTCAAGGATTTGCTCATGTTTTTTTGGCTTCGATTCTGAGTTTTCGTAATTTTAAATGAAATTTTTAGTTTCTCTTTGAGGTTTTACTAATTTTTGGAGTCCTTTGGCATGATTTCATTGAATAACAGTGTAAAAAGTTCCATAATGAGCATTAGGTGAACATATCTAGTGCTTTGACGGAACAGCTAATGGCTGTTAAGACTTAAAAAATTTTTTATTTTTTTTGAACATTCAGGAATCGTAAACTTATTATCGTGAACTGTAAGTCAGTAAAGGGGTGACAGCACCCTCCTCCTTCATTCTGCAACCAAATTCAATCTGGTTAGCCATTTTATCTTCTAACTATTGGTTAAATGACTTCAATGACACAAGATCTCAAAAAATAAAAAAAAGTTTGGATATTTTGTATTATTGGTTACTTTTGAAACCTTATCACATTCTCCAAATATTAGTATCTCCCATTGGCTTACAGAAGATGTTCAGTGGATCACAGATAAAAATTTCATGGTAAAAATTTACGGTTTAATTGGCTTCGACACCTTCTTCTCGCATTTTTCTTTTGAATTTTTGGTTTTTGCCTGTTTTTGTTGTTGTTTTGATAGTCATAAGACTTTTTGAGATATCTTATTGACTACCTATGCATGAACAAAGTAAGTGTACTCCCATGGAGGCATCTTCGAGCGTATTTATTGACTTCCGTCAAAAGCTATTGAAATTAATGGCTGTTAAGAACTTAAAAATAATTTTTCGAAACATTTTTTTGAACCTTAACAAATCTTAAACTTTTTTGTGAACTGTTAGTCAGTGTCAGTATTGACAAGATCCACTTGCTTTCTATTGCAACTAAAATTAATCTGGATAGCAGTTTTATTTTCTAACTATTGGTTATATGACTTCAATTACACAAGATTTCAATTCATTTTTTTTAAAAATTTTTTTTGATATTTTTGTATTATTGTTCGTTTTTAAACTCTTATCACAGCATCCAAACATTTAACACATTATCAAAAATTAAATCTAGCTCCATTGGCTTAAAGAGGACGTTCAGTGCATCACAGATAAATCTTTCAGTGAAAAGCTAATGGTTTAATTGGCTTCGACACTTTCTTCTCGCACTTTTCTAATGAATTTTTGTTTTTGCCTGTTTTTGTGATTGTTTTCACAGTCATAAGACTCATTGTGATGTCTTGTTATTTATCTACGCATGACAAGCAACCTTTGTCTCCCATCGGGTTCAATCTGAGCGTAGTTATTGAGCACCGTTGAAAGATTTTGAGTTTAATGGCTGTTAAGAGTTAACAATAACCAATCCTAATTTATTTTTCTCTGGTCAATGTCAATACTAACAGAATCCCTTTCCGTTCTTCTGAAGCCAAAATTAATCTGGTTAGCGGTTTCATCTTCTACCTATTAGTTTTAAAACTTCAAAGCCACGAGATTTCTTATTTTTTTTTTAATTTTCGGGTACTTTTATTTTATTTTAGGATCCTTTTGAAATCTTATCATATCATCCTATTTATGATAGTCCCATTAGTTAAGGGAAGAAGTTCAAAGAATCATAGATAAAGTTTTCAGAGAAGAGCTTACGAGTTGAATTGCTTCGACATTTTCTTCTGGCACTTTTCTACTGAATTTTTGGTTTTTGCCTGTCTCTGTTGTTGTTTTCATGGTCAATAAATTGTTCTAAGGTGTTATTGATGAAATATGGCTGGCAAACAAACTTGTTGTCCCATCGAGGCATAACTTAGCGTATTTACTGGCTTCCGTTGAAAGCTAATGAATTTAATGTGGTTGATAATACGTGTTTTCTCGAAAATTTCGTGGTACTAAAGCTTTTGTTCAGATTTGTTGATTTTTTGAAATTATATTGATAAAAAGAGAAATCCCATTGTTCTTAAAAACAATAGAAATTAGAAAAGTTTTCAGTGAAAAGTTCCATTTTTTTAAATGCCTTCGATACTTTTCTCGCTCAAATTTTTCTTGATTTTGCTGTTTTTGTTCTTTAGGTAGCCGTAAATTGATGACAGGTCTCATAGGCTTGTAATTGAGGGTTGCATGATTGATGTTACCCGAAGCAGTCAGTTCATAGCGAATAGTCTTAAAGTTTATGATAAACATTTTGAAATATTTTTCCAACTTTTCAGTTTGTTGTTTTTTTCGTCAAATTGTAACTTCTTTTCGTCTATGAGAGGTGCCATCCAATTTCTTGTTTTTCAAGAAATAACATATCTTTAGATATTATTTTTCACTAATATTTTGCTTGTCGGACAATATGCGTTTTCCTGAACGTTTATTGAGTCGCCAATTTTTGTGTTTCTTTTTCTCTTCTTTCAGAACAATCGCGTAATAACAGATCCCAATGGTTTTAAAATATGGCCCAAGTAAAGTAATTTAATCTCTCAATGTAAATCTTTCAGCTGAATTAGGAGAAATAACAATTGAAATAAGATTACACAATATTCAGATCATAGCTAATGATTTTAATGGTAGCAATAGTTTGTGTTTTCGCAAATCGTTTGTAATTTTTTGATATTCTTTAGTGTTCGTTTCTATGGCTTAGTCTAACCAAAGACAGATCCTTTTGGTTTTGTAAAGACCTTTTAGTAATTTATCAAGGATTATTTAGTTAAAAAGCTAATGATTTTTAAGATTTTTGAAACTTCTTGGCGTAAAAAATATTGATTAATTTATAAGTTTCGCCTCACTGTTCGTTCTTTTTGTCGGCTCGTTACCTAGTCTCATTAAGAAAACTCTCCATCTGCTGTATAGTTAGGAAAAAGTAAATTTGCGTAGTTAAGGTTTTATCTGACTGCTTTTTGACGTTGTTACTAGGTGCTTTTAAACTTAGATATTCCGTTTTTGACGTGAAATTTTTGTTTTTGCTAATTTTGTTGTTTGTTTTATTTGTCGCGTATTCTCTTTAATGTCAGATCACGTTGGCGCTGTAATGATTCATGGCATTATGTATTTCAATTAGTAGATAGGTTGTGTAACGATTGTTTTAAACTCAAACATCTATTTCTTTTATCGCTTCATTTGTTTGAAAATTTTGTCAAAAATGTAGATGAGCTCGGGTCGGAACATCATGTGCCAACGCACATTAACGAGCTGCCTTGTTGATCTTTAGAAGTATAATTTCTTAGACATCAAATTAAGCAAGTCCTTCTGTCCCTCTAGTATGTTATGGGCGTTTCATTACACATTTTTTGCACATAAAATTCTTATTCGATTTTCCAAAAATAGTAGTTTTTCAAGGCAGTGAGTACGTCAGTGAGCATGTCAAAGCAGTGAGCAAGTTTTGGTTAGATCTTAGAAGAAATGATAAATTCTGACAAGTATCTTTCATAAATCCTGACAAAATCTAACATTTGTTGGTAAGTATCTCATAACATCCCTTCCATTAATAATATTATGGAAAACTGAAACGAATCTTATCAGATTTTACATGATAAAAAAGTTACCAAAGGCGGAACGGAATTATTTTTGTGTAAAAATTAATAAGGCCTTTTTGATAAAGTTTTCGATTTGACGCTCTATAAGATCTTAAACGATTTAAAATTGAGGAATAAAGCTGACTAGAATGACCGAAAAAACCTTAAAATAATTCAAAATGTTTTATGCCTTCCCTTGACGGTAACATATAATTTGAGTTTTTCAGATAGGAATTTGTTACCAATTTGCCTATAAAAGACCCCTCGCTGATCCGTAACAAAGAAGGAGCTCATTTGAGGGTCTTTTGCAAATTTCATTTTGACGTTTTTTCCTTTCAACCTGAGTTAAACAACATTTAGCTCTTTTAGGACACACAACAGGTTCTGTGGGCAATTATTGTCCCGACTTCACTTTTATTGGGGAGGGCGGATTATAGTGGAGGGGGGCATTTTTGCCGAACGATATATTAGTGGTATAACAAGAAAGCCCGTCAAACCTAGAATCGTGAACTGAAACGTTTTTCAAACAAAAATTTGTTGATTACAAAGAGTTATCGATAATTAAACTTATTAAAAATGTTGTAAATATTTGACTGTTCGAAGTAATTTTTGTTCACATTTTATGGACATTACTGTCATTTTTTTTTAAATTTTGGCTCATTTTTTTTTTACTTTTTTTAATTATCCTGTGATTTAGTTGCCGTGAAGTTATAACCTCGAAACTATTGTCGATCTCATCATGGTTTTTTGGAAGAAAATAAATTTGAATTGGAAACAGTTTTTTGGTTATTAACGCAATTTTTTTAACATGTTGCCAATCGAATTCTGTTTCCTCTGTTATTCTCTCTACTTTCCAGCAGAAGTTATAATTAAGAGATGCATGTGTTTTGAAGGTTAAAATATACTATAGTCTGAATCAGTGTGTTGGCAACTAACGTTCTTTTGATTTGACACGGTGTTTTGAATAATTTTTGTTCTCATGAGTCTTGTTGTCTTCTATCAGGGTTTAAATGCACTTATATTTTAATTTCAGTTACGGGTTCAAGGTGTAGATTACTTTGAAACTAATTCATTTTTTTGTGATTTCATTATAATTGTTGTTTTTGTGTCGTTTTCATTGCAATGTAGGCAAAAAAATTCTCAATAATTGCAACAGTGTCTAAAGAGAGCATTATGAAAGATTTCACATCGTAGTTGAAAGTCTTTTTTACTGTAACACTAATTATTCTCAAAGAACTAGTAATGAACTCTGAGTGAAGAAAGTTTTCGTTTACATTTTTCTTGCCTTTCAACTTCATTAACCGAGGACTTCATAGTTAAATGTGAATTATATGTGATTTGGATATGAAAACTATCTGATTTGGCTAAGTTTTGAATACTTTTAAAAGATTTGAATTTATTTGTTCTTATTAATTGTCAAATCACCTAGGTTGATCGATGGCCAATCAAATTGGCTTTCTAAGAAGGCAAAACTGAACACGAAACTGAATTTCTCAATATCTTAAGTTTTACTTAAAACTTGTTAAAACGTTTTTCTAGAACTTTTACCGCTAATTACTTTTTATCGAGCTGCAACTTATAATCTTGCTAAAATAACCCTAGTTCGATCCTACATAAAAATGGATGCATAATTTTTGTAGTTTTGTTTAGTATTGGTTAAATTGAGTTTGCTGTCTTGTCTATTCATCATAATAAAAAAACTCCGATGAGCCATCAGATGAGGTATCATTCAGATTACATAGTGATTCCAATTAACAGCTTATTCAATCGCCCAGCAAGACATACACTTTAAACAACTTTCTTATTATTTTTAAATCTCGCCTTAAATTGGCTCTTATTTAAGCACATCGCTGTTAGCTTTGTCAATTTCTTGCTATGTTTAAATTGGAATTTCTGTTGGCGTTCTAGCACTTATAAGTACCAATTAGCTAACGTTCTCAACATATCAATTCAGGTTTTTTGAAGCCGATAATCTTCCGAAAATTTCAATTTTTATGTCTGACATTCTTTTAATTGACCTTCTCTCAATTGTCCCGTGTTCAAAATTGCGTATCTAAAATTGAGTTCACAATTTTGGCACCAAATCTATTTGCAGAAATTGGAGGTCTACTTCTTCAGAGTATATTCAGAGTTGCATACATGTCACGTAAATAGTTGGTTCTTACCTCGTGTCTATCTAGCTATAGTTACACAGTATACACATTCCATCAGATTTTGCATTCTCACGTAACAATTATAGTTCAGAACAGGGATATTTCACTTCTGGATTCTCGTAATACAGATCTACATTGAAAATACAAGTCTACACACGCTTGATGATTTGATGATAATGAAGTTGTCAAATAATTGAATTTACTTTACAGATTTTAGTTAGGTAGCAATTTTAGTTTCTGGTATTATAAGTTGTTTACTTGAAAACTTGATTTCTTTACCTAAACAAACTGCGTTAGAAATAATTTCAAGTCTACCGCTGTTTCAATCTAGTCAATTTAAGAAGTGTCAGCTGAACCTTTTTCATTTTTGTTTGTTTTTTGTTGGAATATATCAAAATTTACACCAAAAAAACTGTTTTTGCAAAGTTCCAAAGTTTTTCGCATTGGTCAACAGTTAAGCCAGGAATATGGATGAGGTCGCAAATTTATGTGCTAACAAACAATAGCGAGCTTCATAGTTTTTGCAATATTAATTGTCGGACATGACAGCTCCAGTCTTATTTTACCGTTCAGCTGGACCTCAACAATAACAAGAATGTTTTTAGAATCCAGCATTCATTAAAAATTTTTTAGAGATTTGTGTAAGCTCTAGTAACATCCCTCATTTCACCTAGGTAATGACAATTACGAAATATGATTTTACAAAATTAGTGACAAAGGACTATATAATAAAATACTCTGTTGAATTGAATCGACATGAATCGCCTAACGTTGGACAAGTTGATCTTGAAAAACGAGAGGTGCAATTTATTTCAGATGGATTTTGGCCAGTTGATATTATTATGGGTGCAAAAATTCCGTCAATAGACGGATTCAATTCTTCAAATTCAGATTTATAACCTGAAGCAGCAATTATTCGGCTTTCTGTGCCTTATGCTAGCTAATCTCACAATCAGTTTTGTTTCAGCAACAGATTTAATATATTGATAACTGCAATTTAGGAAACGCAAAAGGCAAGAAGCTGAGCTTGAGAAAATCACGCGAAAAATGAAATCGAGAGAATTCTTCAGAAAAAAATCAAGGAAAATGAAGCATTTGAAATATAGCCAGTATAATACAGGAAATGACTCAGAGCGATGTTAGATTTAATCATATACTTGCTTACACTAAGCCAGAAATTTCAAAGAAACGAATTATAACGCAATAGAAAGTGTTTTTAAAATTGTAGAAACAGATGTTAGTTCCAGGGTTTCGGCTCGGTGCAGGAGCTGGTGGGAGTGGGGTTAGGGGCGGGGGGGGGGGGTTTGCGCGCGTGTGTTAGGTGTTCATATTGGTGGTGTATGTGGGTACGTTGCTAGCTAGCGAGGTACTTAGTTGGGGGAGGGGTATTTATTTGAGGACTCTCTGTAGTTAAGGGCGGGTAGGTGGAGGGTAGAGATAGTTGAGGGTGGCTGTAGTTTGAATAGGGGCAGGGACTGTTTTGAGAAGAAACATTATCAAAATGACATTTCGACCTTGGATGCTACCAGCTGTACCAATTTACCATTAATTAGAAATCAATCTACTGTTAATGTCCAGTGATCTAACTAGAAGTCAACGTTCTAAAGCAGAATTAATAACGTTCTAAACCAGAAAAACAAAGGAGTGAAAAATCAAGTCATCAAGAAACTTGCTGCAAGTAAAAAAACCTGTAGAATACCAATACTCCTCTTCGATTCTAAAGGGTCCTCAGGGCTAACACAGTTGACAGTATTTACACGTTTACAATAATTGCTTCAAACTGCGTTTGAGATCAATTAACAATTGGCTGAGAACATCTCATTTACATCATATCACAGAAAGAGAGACAAAATTATGATGTTTTTTTTGACATCTTGAAATACGTGTTAAAGCCTATTTTAAAGCCAAATTTTCTTGATAGAGGGTTTCATCATGAAAGCTTTCTTTTGAAAAAAAATGCTGACACCTTGCTGTTTTCAGCATATCTGTATCTTTTATCAGAACTTCTATATGGAGGTTTCATTATGTTCAGTTATTAGAAATTTTTGTGAAGTTGAAACGCAAGCGAACGTTCGACCATCTGTGAGCATACATAAATTTAAACTTTGACCATTAGAAGGTTCGCTTGCGTTTTAACTCAATGCTTCGTACTACAAAGCTGCCGTTGTGAAACAGTAAAACGATCATCAAAGACTTTTAAAGACATACCATTAATGCTTTGAACGAGATGTAGCAATTTTAAAAAAGTGCACCCGTACTTAATCATTTTGTGTTCGGACCAATATCATCATCTAGTTCATCTAAAAATGAACTCAAGTTGAATGCAACACTTGTGTTATTCCCTGATTTTTTTTTTTGGGGGGGGGGGGGGGGGATTAGTTTACAGAAAAACTCCAATTAATTTATTAATAAAAGAACTCAGAAATCAATTTTGTGATATCAAACGCACGCAATTTTTTCCCGAAGAGTACACTAAAAGTGTCCTTTGAATCCCATAATCTGTTATCAACTTAAAACTTGCCTTATAAAAACTCAAGTGGAACAAAAAAGGCTATCTTTTCCACATGAAATTAGGGAAAACCCACTAAGTAGCGTCCACAGGAAACAATAAGTTCCTGAAGCTCATTGGCCATTTCAAAGTTGAACTTCTTTCTAATTATGACCAAATACCACATTCAATGATAGAATTTTAAATATATCTTTAATGTGAAAATTTGCACGCGCTTTTTTATCTTGGTTTTAAATGTAAATTGCATCATTTGTTCACGCATGATTTAAGCTTGCAGTCAACAAAGTTTGCAAAAATGGGACTACGGTAAATTTAATACCAGCTTCAAACGACGAATACTGAACATACTTTCATAAAAACCAGGTGAAACTAAAAAGCAATAATGAATAAATTATTATGCAAAAAGAAAGACATTTATTTAATTGCTGGTGAACTTTAAATCAGCAGTCTACTATAACTGTTCAATTAAATGACAGAAAGTGTCTCGCGTTTTTCAACTGGTCGAAAATATTATTTTGACCTGAAAATTATTTCGACCAAAATTTTAAATTTGATAAGCAACTTTGGAAAAAGACTTCAGACAATTGCCCGTCAATACTAAAGTTTTATCGTTTTATTTTGAGACCAACAAAATTCAAAAAGTCCTCAAAATTGATAATAGATGTTGAGAAAGTAGAGGACAGCTATCCAAATTAAATAAAAACCCATATTGTTGTTTTTAAGTAAAAAAAGAGAGAAAAACTGTGCTTTGAAAAAGTTTCTTTTTTCTTTTTTACCTTTGAATATCTCATCTTCTTTTTAATTTACTGATTATTAATTATACTTATTATTGAGACTTTTAATTGATACTTTTAACAAGGAGGCTCGGTAATGTGCGATAGTACATAAGGTTCCGACCCCGCTCATCCATAATTTTGGCACATCTGTCTACCAAATGAGGAACAGATAGAAAAACCCAAAAATTGTTTTTGGGAATCCCGAAAAACCCAAAAAACAATCCCCAAAAGAACCCCAAAAAACTAAAGTGTTTTTCAAAAAAATAGTGTATTAACGAAAAGATAGCCTCCAACGCAAATAACTCAATGGAGTAAAAATTGATGCACTAGATTGAGATATGCCAATATTAGGAAAGCGATTGAAGATGAACAGCAAAATCAAACAACAACAAATATTAATTACATCAAAAACTTTATGTCCGTTTTAAAAAACAAAACTCAATAACAAAGTCAGCTTACCGTCAGATAAAACTGAAACTAAACAAAATACCTTATAAATCACAATGGGATCAGTTCATAAAAAACGTTTGGTAACAATTAGAGAAAAAGAACAAAAAACAGCAAAGGTTTACGATCACCATTGCTTCTATTGAAGGACATTAAGATCTGTCCATATTCAATTTTTAATGCGGCTAAAAAGAACAACAAAAAGACCACAAACAAAAGAAAACTTGCCAGAAAACGCCGTCGAAGCCGTAAAGCCATATCTTAAGCCCTCAAAATATATTTGATTGCGCCCTCTTCAGACACCAATAATGTATTATGTGGCCTTTCATTTAAGGGACTAAATAAAAAGTAGACAAACAAGAAAAAAAGGGCAGAAGTAAGTAATACTTTTAATTTTTTTCGAAACAAATTACTTCCATAATCATGAAAGCCATCAGTTACAAAATGGATAAATAAATTAGGTTTGTTTAATCGTCCACAAGAATGCATTGAGACCTGCAATTATCCAGAATTTGTCTACAATAAGAACGTCAATTATGACAAAAGTCAAATTAGTTTACTTTTTTCTGAAAACCGGTGACGAAGCCAGTAAGGTCTTAACAAATTCTTTCAAAAATTTAGATTTTGCCACACCAATCTCTTTTGACACCTTCTTTTGACAACAATGATGCAATATTTAACCTGTAGTCAACATGACTAGGTAACAAAAACACAAAAGTAAGAACAAAATTGTGAATTCTTTTTTTGAAAACAATTGCTTTCAAAATCATGAAAGCCATAAGCTATCTACTAATATCAGAATATCGGCTCATCACCTCATCTTTGAAAAAGCCAATGAAATCTTTCATTACACAGGAAATTTCATACGACTAAAAAGACCAATTGAAAACAACAGTTTAAGACAAAATCAAAAAATCAAATTAAACTCTTTAAGAAATAAATGTCGAAGCAATTAAAACTATAATATATATCTTTCAGGATTTTAATATGTTCAAATGAGTTTTATGTTTATGGCCAATAGTGCGATATGAAAACTGTCAATAATGTGATAATGTGACAAAGACTGGCAAATATCTAAAAAAAAAAATCTGAAATCTAGTAGTTTCACAGCCAGAAAACAATAACTTAAGGCATAAAACCGCAATAATGATTACATTTCAAATCAGTAGAAAAGAAAAGCATTCTTTCTCTGCGGACACTGAGCTTCAAGGTGTCCAAATAAAAAAATATAGAGGAAAAGTTCATTAAGCCATTATTTATTTAAAAATCAAATGTTTTTAAAAGTCAAAACATCCATAAGCTTTCAATTAAAAACTAAAAGCATTAGCTTGGAGCTGTTGAGGAAGCGAATTGGACCTATCACTCCTGAGCTTTGATTTGATATGTTCTGTTCTTTAATTAAAATTTAAATAAATCAATTTTAAAAAAAAAGACGGACTGATTACAACCCGAATACTTTTTGGATTGTAACAGTCCTAGATTGGTCCAAAATTAGCCCTGCTAATGCTTATCGTCCATTAGAAACCTTCAATTTTATGAATTTTATGGATATAGATATTTTGTTAGTTAAAAACTCTTAAAAATAAATTCTGCGTTTTTGATAATCAACTATTAAAGTTAGCAAAAAACGGCAAACTTCTAATTACAGAGAACTCTCAACAGAAGTTGAAGGACAACTAGCTCCATTTTGAGTCAACAGAGGTTGTATTAGCTTTTTTGGGGGGTTGTACTTCCAGCAAAAGTTAATCAAAGTGAAGCTTATTAAGTGCTGTTTTTGATGAAAAATGCTGAATTTTGCAATTTTTAGCCCAAATTTTTGAGAAAAAATTAAATCAAATAATCAACAATACGTTTTTGTCTTTGACAACAAGACCAACAGCACTAGTTTTAACATTTTTAAAAAAAAATTGACGGAAATGTAGGCAAAAATCCGGAAAATGTGAATAAAAACAACGGAATTAACACTACTTTTCTCATAATTTCAAACCTCCATAACTTCCTGTAAAAAATGAAAATTTAAAAAATCTTTTTAATTCTATATTCTACGCGACGAACTTACTAGTGACACCAGTCTCAACTCTCTACCATTTATATATCGATTGCCGAAAATTGTCTGAACAAAAAAAACCCATTTGAGTATATAGTTCCTCCCCCTTCAAGAGGGGTCGGAACAATTATTCCTTTTACGCAGTTAAAAAATCAATCAGCTTTGATTAGTCATCTGATTGATTAGCAATTAATTCTGAGTGAGGATGTTACCTTGTGGTAGTGATATCAAAATGGATTTATCAATGGTACGACATAAATTTGGGTATAGTTTTTAATAAATCAAAACTCAATTTACGGAATGGTGTTGTATGGAGTTGAAAAAGAGGCTCGCCAATGTGCGTCCACGCAATTTTCCGACCACACTCATCCAAATTTTAGGCTTAATAGTGTACCAAAGGACGCTTAGATAGAAAAATTTAAAAAATATTAAAGGGTAGTGCATTATTTCCTAATCAAGTATTCTTTTTTCCATGGACAATTTGCAATCAATTAAACTTACAAGTTACGAGATCAAATATGTCAAAAAAAACCCCAAAGATTAAAAGCGTACACAAAATCAAATTACAAAACACATAACGGACGGTTTTGGAAATTTGTCCTAATATTAAACCACTTTCTCGTTCTGGAAAGCTTAAATTAATTTGCTCGATTCGTTGCAGTTGATTATCAAACGCCCAGTGTTACAAACAATTTGCCATTTTTTAAATCAGTTTGTTTTTTTAAATGATGAATTGAAGATTAACCGAAAGCTATGCAATTCATTATATTATAAATTTAATATAAAAAACTTTAAAAAGAAATATCTTGAATTAAATCTGTTGGTTGAATCAATTAGCAGACACGATAAAATTGTTTAGGGTGCGTTAAAAAAATAGGAAAATTCTCTCTAAGTTTATGGAAAAAAACTTAATGATATTTCAGATTTGTCTTTAGATTCTTCCAAAATTCTTTAACTCCAGAACTATCTCATAGAAAAAGGCAAAAACAGCCCTCGTTTGAGTTGATGGAGATTGTATCAGCTGTTTTTGGGACTGTACTTTGTGCGGGTTTGGACAAAATGAGCGCAAAATGCCTATTTGAAGCCATTTTCTATGAAAAAAGAAAACTTTAGCTGAATAGGTCAAAACAAAGAGTGCAGCAATCATCTGTCAATGTAAAACAATTAACATGCTCCTTGGCCATTAACAATTTTAATCAAAACTATTTCAGCAAAACTGTTCTAAATTTGAGTGAAAATTACGGAAAATCTGAACAAAAACAGCTGATATCAGCCGAATGTTCAAAAAATTTAAACCTCCACATTTCCTCAAGTTCGAAGAAATAAGCATTGACAAACACAAAAATTAATATGATCTTTTATCAAAGATCTTCGAAAGGACAACAGATAACAATGATTGCAGGGTCGGGTGAATCAAAGCAAAAATCACCTTTTTTATACTACTATATCAACTTTTCGGGCAAGCAATAAAACATCACCGGGAATTTAAACTAATCATCTATGTTCGAAAAAACAAGCTTGCAAATTTTTAAGTAAAATGGTCTCCTTCATAACTTAAACATTCTCAAAATACACAGTAATTGTACTAGTACAGCAATTGAGTATTAGTACTAAAAAGTCGGTGATTTGGAGACCAAAAGTCTTGTCAAGTTAATGTTTAGAGGAAAAACCCACAAAGTTTTCTCACCTTTATTAATTTATTTATTTAGTAACAAACTCGCTTAAATTACTCTTTAGTTTAAACAAAAATTTTTGCGCTATTTGGAAATTTCTGTTCCACATGCTGACTCACACCAGCCTTATTGTTGCGACCCCACTTGTACGGGGGAGAAACAAAATACTCAAAAAGGTTTTTTTGTCCGACAATTTTGGCCGATCGATAAGTTAATCGCAGAGAAATCTGAGCGGTATCATTAAAAAGCTGATCTAGCGTAGAATTCAAAATTAAAGAGATTTTTTTGATTTTCGTTCTTTTCTTGAAGAATTATGGAGGATTGAAATTTTTCTTCAAATTAAGACATTTTCTATAAAAAATAGTATTTCAAAGTTAAATATTAGTCCAAAAACTGAACGAATTTTGTGTTCTTAAGACTAAAGACGATAAAAGGACTAGTTCTGCTCTGATATGGAAGTTAACTATAAAAAAACTCGAATTCTAATTGAGAGCTTTTTATAAAACTTTTCTACTTTTTTTGCTTTTTAAGTCACCTAGAGACATGTCACTTTTCAAATCGAAATTCCGTTAATGACAAACCTGCATTACAGTCAAATGAAGCCCAATGAACAAAAAATGCGTTTTCGAGGGCTCGCACTTTTCTTTTTTCGAAAAAGTTTTTTTTTGAACAATAACCAATCCCAATATTTTTTGTGAACTGTTTTTCAATCTCAGTACTAACAGGATCTCTTTCTTTTCTGCTGCAGCAAAAATTAATTCGGTTAGCGATTTTATCTTCTACCTTTTAATTTTAAAGATTCAATGCCACGAGTTTTCATAATTTTTTAAAAGATTTTCCGGATAGTTTTTCCTTTTTTTGGATTCGTTTAAAATCTTATTTTATTACCCTATTACTTATAGTTCCCACTGGTTTAGGGAAGACGTTGAAAGGATCATAGATAAACTTTTCAGAGAAGAGCTTATGATTTAAATTTCTTTGACACTTTCTTCTGGCACTTTTCAATTGAGTTTTTGGTTTTTGCCTGTCTGTTTTGTTGTTTCCATAGTCAATAACTTGTAAGGTCCTATTGATGAAGCCTGAATGGCAAACAAACTTGCTGTCTCATCGAGGCAAAACTTAGCGTATTTAATGGCTCCCGTTGAAAGCTAATGAATTTATTGGCAATGATACAAAGAGTTTTCTCAAAAATTTCGTGGTTCTAATGTATTTGTTAATATATGTTGATTTTTGGAAACTATTTTGATAAACCGAAGAATCCACTTGCTCTAAAAAATTAACTTAAAAGAGAAAAATTTGTAGTGAAAAGTTCGTTTTTTTAATGCCTTCGACACTTTTCTCGATCAATTTTTCTCTTGAAATTGCTGTTTTTGCCTGTTTTATTCTTTAGGCCGCTCTAAATTGTTGACAGGTCTCATAAGTTTGTAATTTAAGATTTAATGAACGATGTTACTCGAAGCAGTCAGTTCATAGCAAGTAGTCTTAAAGTTTATGATAACTTTTTCAAATATTTCTCAAAGTTCTCAATTTTTGTTGTTCTTTTCGGCAAACTGTAACTTAATTTCATCATTGATAGGTCTCATCCAACTTCTTGTATTTAAAAAATAACATATCTAATGGTATCATTTGGCAATGTTGTTTTGTTTGATAAACAATATGCCATTTTATAAACGTTTTTTGAGCGTTCAATTTTTGTATTTCTTTTTCTCTTCTTTCAGAACAATCGCGTAATAACGGGCCCCAATGGTTTTCAAATGTGGCCAAAGTAAACTTATATAATCACTCAGTATAAATCCTTCAGTTGAATTAATAGACTTAACAATTGGACTAAAAATACATAAAATTCAGATTATAGCTAATGATTTTAATGATAGCACAAGTCTGTGTTTTCGCGAATCGTTTGTAAATTTTTGAGTTTTTCTTTAGTTCGTTTCTGTTGCTTAGTCTAATCAAAGACAGATCCTTTTGGTTTTGTAGGGCTTTTTAAGTAATTTATCATGGATTATTCAGTTAAAAGCTAATGATTTGTACGAATTGACAAATTTCTTGTTTTAAAAAATGTTGATTAATTTTTGAATTTCACATCATTGTTCGTTCTCTTTGTCGACTTGTTACCTAGTCTCATTAAGAAAAACTTTCCATCTGCTGTATAGTTAGGAGAAAGCAAATATGAACAGTTAAGGTTTTATCTGACTGCTTGTTGACGTTGTTACTAGGTGCTTTTTGATTTAGACATTCGGTTTTTGCCGTAAAATTTTTTATTTGCTAATTTTGTTGTTTGTTTGTTTTTGTATCGTAGTCTCTGTACTGTCAGATCTCGTTGACGCTTTAATGAGGCATGACATTATGTAATTCAATTAGTAGATAGGTTTTTGTAACGATTGTTGTAAACTCAAACATCTATTTTGTTATCTCTTCATTTGTTTGACAATTAAGTCAAAAATGTAGATGAGTTCGAGTCGGAACATCATGTGCGAACAATACAGGTGTTGTTCAATCGTTCCTCTGTTCGGTCGCTGTTTTCAAAATGCTTTTGTCTCCAATATACAACACCATGTTTACAGCGCAAAACATAAATAACAATCAATAAACATAAAGTGCACTTTGCAAAGAATTTTTTTACAAAAAAGACCAATTTAAGTTAACTTCAAATCCTGCTGTGATTATTAGTTAAAGAGGGTGATGGGTAATTTATGTCAAATTTACTGAAAGTACTCTCTGATAAAATTTTTTAAAAAATTTTGCTATCCACAAACCCCGTAATTTGAACAGCAATTTTACGAGATGGCAGGCAATTAAAACAATTATTTTCACTAGTTGCCCATACAATAAAGAAAACATATAAAACGGACGTTTTCAAAAAGCAGAGAACAAACTTCTCAATTGTGTCGGCTTTTGTAGTTTGACGCTCTGTCATAAAGTATTCCTTCTTCATGAACAATTGCATCCTTTCAAGAAAACGAAAGGGTATTTTTTTCAGGTGTTAATAATTCATAATCAGTTAAAATTGCATGTTACAAGATTTAGTATGTCAAAAATACCTTAAAGATAAAATCTGTATACAAAAAAGAATACCGAACACATTTAACGGACTTTTTGGAAATTTGTCCAAATATCAAATCACTTTTCCTTGCTTCGGAAAAATTAAATTAATTTGATGTATTCGTTACAACTGATTATCAAACACTCAGTGTTAACAATTGACCATTTTTGATTCTTGCCTCTTTAATGATGAGCTGAAGATTAACCAAAAGCTATGCAATTCGTTATATTAAAAACAATATGAAAGCAAACAGGATAGAGAAAAATCATCTTTGATAAATTTTTTTGGTTGAAGTGATTAGTAGAAACTATGAGATTATTTATTGAGCGCGAAAAAAATGGGGAGCTACTCATTATATATGAAGAAGAATTTTTTATTTTTTGAAGTTTTGTTTTTAGAATTTTTAAATGGTTTTCTGACTTTTGTAATTGAGTTCGTCTTTATATTACGAACGCAAATTTGCAAAATCGAAACAATGCTGCATTTAACAATTATGTGAAACAATAACATGAAAACGAATAAGACGTTATAGTTTCACTGATTTTTATTTCTGTTACGTTTAAATGAATTTTAAATTGTTGCGTTTTTCAATTTTTTCGTTTTTGATTTGAATTATGATTATAATTAAACGTTAATAATTAAAAATTTAGCAATGCTCTTTACATTGGGGGAGCATCTTGAAAAATATTTATGCTTCTTTTCGTACATTTTTTTGGTTGTAAATAACGTTCATTATAAAGAGAAATTGACATTCAACGTTTCATGTTACACTGCACAGACCGAACGGTTAATCTTTGGAAATTTTTAGTTCTTCGATATGCGCAATGTCCCAATTTGATTCCTTGGAGCAGTAAACGTCTATTTTTACAAAATCAGTCTGATGTTTGCCTAGTGGCATTCCGAATACATTCCAAACTTTAAATCCAGAAAATTTACCAGACTTGGTTCATAATTATAAATCCTTTGTTAATCTCACTTTTTTCTGATTCTAAACTTTTTTTCTTTTTTATCCTTCTTCTCTTTTTATTAACCAATGATCCCACCCCCACTAACGCCCCCCCCCCCCATCGGCAGACTTCGACATTGCTCACCTTCAGCTAAAAATACAGACTGAATTGTCGTTCCTGTGCCCCCCAAGTGGGCGGGAAATAAGTGGGAAGCAATGAATTGAACTGGTGGGTGGTTCGATTGTAGTGGACTTGTGATTATTATTCAGTCAGGCATCCAAAAGCGACAGGAAAAGAAATTTTGCCCTAGTTCCCCTTTTTCTGCCCGGCGGGACTGCCGGTTGAACACTAATTGTTCCATTTAAAACCTAGAACATGTCTCCAATTTGATTTGGTTTCAAATTTCCTTATTGCCAATAACACAGTCTTTAAATATTTCTGTCTGTTGAACTGTAATAGTTTACAGAGGACAAACGTGACGACAGACGCCCGCATTAAGCAGCTATATTGACAAATCGAAATTTTCATATGAGAGCATTTACATTGAACAAGGTGGATCTGTGTATACTGCAAAAGAACAACAAATACACAAGAATTTGTAAACTGATAAGTGAAAATGATCATCAGAATATCAAAATTTATGAAAAAGGGGGTTCAACCTCAATTTTTAAGCATTTCTTAGATAACAAACGTGTCTAGCTACTACATTCATAATAATTACGCGGTTGTGATATCTGCAACACTCTTGTCTTACTGGAAAGCTAAAAATTATCACTTTATTCTTATAAGAAATTGAGATTTAACACTTTCGGTAATTTTTGTGTCAAAATTTTTCAAATGGTCTTTAATTTTCACTCCCAAGACATTTTTTCAACTCTCCATTGCAGAACAAGGGTGATATTCAATGTATTCGTTGCTGAGCCAAAAGCTGTATCGATTTACCCTCACGAAAACAAAACTTTCAAGGTTTTCCTTTTACGGTTAATTTCACGAAGAAACATTTTCACACGATTTGTTATTGCGAAGAATCTCTGAAAATGGCAAAAAATTAAAAATTTGTCGTAACAGATGACAAAAAGCAAAAACTATCCATGGTACCATAGAAAAAGTGTAAAAAAAGTAAACTAACAATTGAGCAAAATCAGTTACAAAAATACCAGTTTTTAGCATATCGTTTTGTTGGGTGATATGCTACCATTTTCATTGAGCATGTTTACAGTTTTAAATAGAATATAACTACAATCATAAAAACTAATATCACTAGGAAATATAATGCTAAAGCTAAGAACAAAATAATGAAAAACAGAATAAAACAATAGTATTGATAAAATTGCTAACAAAAATTTTGTCATGATTAAAAAATTAACAATAAATTAGTTACTGTCGGAAAGAATACTGAACTACATAAATTTAGTGGCTTATCTGTACTTGACCTCTGTGAAACGTTTACACTTTGCTGATGGTTAGGACTAAGACAGACAGCTGTTACAGTGAAAAGTATAAAACAGCGAGAAGAATAATTTTGCACCTGCGTTATGCAATGACTTTGGATATAATGATTGGTTGAGTTTTGATGGGCTGAATAAACGTCGAGATAATATCACGATAAGAATTCTCCTGTGTACTCAGCTCTTTGCTTACCACTTTTACAGTCGGGGACTTTTTCGAAAACAAACCTATCAATGCATGTACTATAACCAGTTTCGTTGTTTTGTCCATCGTCTACCGATCCGGCAAACTCTAGTTCGGTTGCCTGGTTTGCTTCAAGACGTTTATTTAATGATTTAGAATTGTGAGCGGCAAATAGTGGTTTTAGATCCCTACGGATCTCTGCACAAGGTTTGCGCGATCGTGAGTTGTTGTAAAGGTTTTGATAGCCGAATGCGTTGCGCCATATCCGCCATACCCCAGCTTTCTGGTTAAATTGCTCGGAAAACTTCTCCGCGGCATCTTGGATTAATTGGGGATCACTATTTTAATGTCCACAAATACAGAACCATTTCTGGTGCCTGAATATTTCCTGTTAGCGTTAAATTTGAGTTGTACAATTTCACCAACTTTTCTGAGTCAGGTCTCTCTTATTGTGATGAAGTCTAGTAGAGTTGAATGAAAGAAGCTTCTAATGCACAGCCTTCCGCCGTGAGATTACAGTTTTATCTCTTTTTTGGCAATAATAACGAATTCGAAATCGATGGTATTTTTGTACGCTAGTTGTATTCGGTATATTCTCACAGTTCTAAACAAGTGCGTCAACTTTGAGAAACTCTGTAGATTTAGTTGGCTTACGAAGGAGTTGCTGACCCAATAGATTTAGTTAAATCAGAATGAGGAATTTCGTCAGTAGTGAAATTTCGGTGGTTTAGATAGTGTTTCTGTGTCCACTTCATACCGCAATTTCTGCAATGGTTTGGATATTGTGCTTGTGAAGTTTGAGATGGCTGATTTTGCTGTCTGCCTCTAAGATTTATGTTAAGATGGGTTCAAATCTGCCCACGATTGTAACCAGAGCGATGTCTACCTTGCGAACGTTCATTTGATTTCTCATTATTCCTCCATCAGGATAGCTAACTCTGAGGCTCTTTCTGGGTTGAGCTCCCGTTGAATGTCTGTCTCTCTTATATCATATTCATGAAAATGTTGTCTTCAAAAGAATTTGGTGCGCAATTTTCCGCTAATTCTTTAGCGCAAAACTTAACCGACTCAGTAGTTTCATCTTTTCATTGAAGTGTTGCAAAAAAGTAATCTAGTTATGTGATGTTCCGGGGAACTATAAAAGTGATTTCAAGTTGTTCCTCTCTTTCTGTTGATATTAGCGCTTGAACTTTTCCATGCGGAAGTTGTCCCCCAAACATTTTTGTTCCATCTTCTCCAATTGTCAAGTATGGCATAGAGCGTTCTGAGTTTGTGCCCACCTAAGACACCTTCCTGCTCCACAATCTTGCAATTTTACTCCTACTTTGCTATACTCATTGCGTTCCTAGATAGTCAATTGCGTTGTCAACCTTTATTTTCTGACGGATATGTGACCTTTGGTCGTGTCCTCAAAAGGACTTCAGAAACTAAGTTCAATACCACAGTGATGGACACCTTCATTTGGGGACGCTATTTTTCTCATCTCGCTTGAGAGTGAGAGCTTTGTCGTCCAAGAAAAGTTTAATGCATAGAATAGTGTCTCAACTTCTGCTGACAACGCCGAATGGGGTTTGGTCTGTGGGCCGTATTTTCAAAAAGGCATTTGTTAGACGATAACAAAAGAAAATTGCGACAAAACTGAATTACAAAAACTGGTCTAGTTACAATTAAATTTTTTCAACTGCCTTTGGTAGCGCGAATAATATCAATAAAAAATAAAAATAAAAATTTAAATGCTGAAAATTGTAATAATGTTAATTATTATTAAAATTATACCCGTCATTATGATTATAATAAAAATAATAATAATAATAATAATAATAATAATAATAATAATAATAATAATAATAATAATAATAATAATATTAATAATAATAATAATAATAATAATAATAATAATAATAATAATAATAATAATAATAATAATAATACTAATAATATTAATAAAAATAATGAAATTAATAGTAATGATAAAAACAATAACAACATCAACAATAATAATAATAATAATAATAATAATAATAATAATAATTTTAGTAATAAAAATAATAATAATTAGAAGAAGAAGAAGAAGAATAGTAATAATAATAATTAAAATAATAACAACAACAATAATATTCATACAATTAATAATAATTAATATAATAATAAGGTTGATAATAACAATTTTAGTAATACTAATAATAATCATAATAGTAATCATAATAATATTAATAATAATAATAATAATAATAATAATGATAATAATAATAATAATAATAATAATAATAATAATAATAATAATAATAATAATAATAATAATAATTATAATAATAAGAATAGTAATAAAAATAATATTAATAATAATAATAATAATAATTTCGATAAATAATAATAATAAAAATAAAAATAAAATAATAATAATAATAATAATAATAATAATAATAATAATAATAATAATAATAATAATAATGTTATTGAAAACTATAATAATGGTATTAATAATCATCATCATAATAATACAAATAAAAATAAAAATAATAATAAAAAAAAATTTCAAACATATTCAACATATTTCAAACAAGGCGGCTCGGTAATGTGCGATGGCACATAAGGTTCCGACCCCGCCCATCCACAATTTTGGCGTAATTGTCTACCAAATGAGGAACAGATTGAAAAACCCAAAAATTATTTTTTGCGAATCCCAAAAAAGCCCAAGTCTTTTTCAAAAAATTATGTATGAACGATAAGATAGCCTCCAAAGCAAATAACTCAGTGGAGTAAAAATTGATGCATTAGATTGCTGTAATATGTCAATATTAAGCAAGCGAGTCAAGACGAACAGCAAAATCAAACAACAACAACAACAAACATTAATTACATCAAAAAATTTATGTCCCTCTTAAAAACTAAATTTAATAACAAAGTCAACATACCGTCAGATAAACCTGAAACTAAACAAAAATAACTTATAAAACACCGGAAAACATATGCGACCAGTCCATAAAAAGGTTTTGCAACAATTATACAAAGAAGAACAAAAACTTTAAGTAAAAAAATTAACTTATTTTTTTGAAACAGTTATCTTCAAAGTAATAAATACCATTAGGAATCAATTAATATTACCACAAATTTACGATTACCACTGCTTCTATAGAAGGGCATTAGGACCTGTCCTTATTCATTTTTTAAAGCGGCTAAAAAGAACAACAAAGAACAAACAAAATTTCAATTGAAACTTGCCAGAAAACGCTGTCAAAACCGTCAAGCCAAATTTTGGCACTCAAAATATATTTGATTGCGCCCTCTTCAAACAGTTATAATGTAGTACGTGGCCATTCATTAGTAAGACTAGGTAACAAGTAGACAAAGTGCTAAAGTATGTAATACTTTTATTTTTTTTCGAAACAAAATTACATTCAATGTCATGAAAGGCATTAATTACAAAAGGAGCTATTTAAATAGGGTCGTTCATTCATGAAAAGGAAACCCTCGAGACTTTAATTATCCAGAATATTTCTTGCATCTACAAAAAAACGTCAAATATGACAAAAATCAAATTATTATTTTTTTTGTGAAAAACCGGTGTCGAAGCCAGTAAGGTCATAACAAATTCTCGAAGAAAAAGATTTTAGGACACCAATCCCTTTTGTTCCCTTGACACCTATAATGTCATATTCTACCCGTAATTAACTAACGAGATTAAGTAACAAAAAGAAACATAAAAAGAACAAAATTGCGAAGTTAAAAAGTTTTTTTTTAAGTTTTGGAAAACGATTGTTTTCAAAGTCATGAAAGCCATCAGCTATCTACTAATATCAGAATATCGGTTCTCCTATTCTTTTTTGAAAAGCCAATGAAAGCTATCACTATAAAGGAAATTTCATACGACCGAAACGACAAAGTATAAATGATAGTTAGAGAAAAAATTTAAAAATTCAATTGATTTCTTCAAGAAAGAGGCGTCGAGGCCCTTAAAACGATGATGTATATCTTTCAGGACTTCAATATATTCAATTTTGCTTTATTCTGAATGCTAATAAGGTGACATGAGAACTGTTAATAATGTGATAATGTGACAAAATTAGAAAACGTGAAAAACTGGCAAATATCAAAACAAACAAAAATCTGAAATCTTGTAATATCAAAGCCGGAAAACAAAAACTTCAGGCTTAAAACTCTAACCCAGAATAACTGTTAAATCAGTACAAAGAAGAAGCAGTCTTTTTTTGCTGACACTAAGCTGGAAGTTGAACAAATTAAGAAAGTTAGAGGAAAATTCAATTAAGCCATTATTTATTGAAAAGTAAATTATTTTTAAAAAAAGAAGCGACCATAAACTTTCAATTAAAAAACTAAATGCATTAGCTTGGAGCTGCTTAACAAGCGAATTCGTTGGAGCTATTGAGCTTTGATTTGATATTTTCTGTTCTTTATTATTAAAAAAAGTCTTTTTTTTAAAAAAAAAAGACCGACTGATTACAACCCGACATTTTTGGATTGTAACAGTCCAAGAATGGCCCAAAACTAGCCCTGCTAAAACTTACCGTTAGGAACAAATGATTTTTCGAATGTTGTAGATATAGATAATTTGTTAGTTGAAAACTCAAAATGAATTCTGCATTTTTGATAATCAACGAGTAAAGTTAGCAAAAAACGGCAGAGTTTTAATTACAGAGCACTCTCAGCGAAAGTTGAAGTAGGAATAGCCCCTTTCTGAGTCTACAAAGATTGTATTAGTGTTGTTTGTGGGTGTAGTGCCGGCAAATTTTATCAAAGTGGACTAAAGTAGCTTATTTCGTGCTGTTTTTGATGAAAAGGGCTAAATTGTGAAATGTTTATCCAGATTTTTTGACCAAAAAAATTAAATCAAAACAATCAACAATGCTTGTTCGTCTTCAAAAATAAAATCAACGACACTATTCTTAAAAATTATTTCAAATTTCAGCAAAATTGACGAAAATTTAGGCAAAAATTCCGGAAAATGTGAATAAAAACAAGGTGAATTCACTCTTCTTTTCTCAGAAGTTTAAACCTCGATAACTCCCTGTAGAAAACGAAAATTGAAAAAATCTTTTTAATTACATATTCTACGCTGGACGAGCTTTCTAATGATACCAGTCTGAACTCTCTACGATGAATATATCGAGCGGCGAAAATTCACGGAACAAAAAAACCCCATTTGAGTATATAGTTCCTCCCCCCTCAAGAGGGTCGGAACAATAACTCACTTGAAATACAACAAATATTAACCACGAGGTAAATACTATTTTACCACGTTTACCAAACAATAATAACCCGCAAACTCAAATACGAAGATAAAATTCGGTACATTTCAACACCGAGTAATTAATTTTGAATACTTGATATCGCAATCACAACAGGCATAAAATAAAAATAATAATGAAGAATTGCCAGCAAAACAATCACCAAAATCTATTTATGCAGGTATGCACAAGGTAATAGAACAACTACAACCGCTTCAAACCCACGTTACTTTTAAGCCATTTCAAGACAAAAGCCGCCTTCTCCGACAGTAAAAAAAATTTTACAATTGATAAACTTGTATTTAGGAGGCTCAGTCCCCTGGCAACAATCATTAGGCCGTTCCAAGGCACAGACCCAAACTATATTACCCTTTAATGACCCAAAAATGGTAACAAAATTACGCTTTAATGACCCAAAAATGGTCATTAAAGCAGGATGGTCATTAAACTAATTCGCTTTTCCATGAGACAGGGATCGTCAGAAGTTTAGCTATGATACAAACATCTTTAGTTGCTCCAGCACAACAGTGGCATTCGCTGCTTCCAATAGAAATTAAAAAGAATTGGCAAGCTTTTCGTCGAGAATTTCTAAAGACTTTGATAACCAACAACCACCACGAAAACGAGCAAAAATACGAGCCAGAAAACACTTGAGAAGTAACATGAAGACATTTGAAATTGTACAAATCCACAAAGTGGATCATTTATATATACTTTTAAGCAGCGCGCTACAACTAAAGGCCCATTATTTTAACAAAGAACAACAAAACATTTTTTCACTACCAGAAAAATCTTCTCAAAAATCTAGAACTGCATTTCCCTCTTATTTGATAGAAGTTTACGGTCTACAAATAAAAAAAGGCACAGTTTCTTCATGATCAGATATCGAATAGACAAACATCTTTAATTTATGATGAACTATTTTTTGCCAATATTAGACTTATTATCTGAATTCCTGACAAGAGTTCATGAAGAAAGTCACATTGCTAACGTAAGAAGCCCATTCCCAAAAATCGTTTGAGTTTGTTAAAAGACTCTCAGCCGCACCAAATGCAACGACATCACAGTCACGCGCAGAAAGCGTACGAAAATAGCAAGAACGGAAATAAAAGGATTTCATCCTCTATATATTCTTACGCAAAACCGTACATGCTGATTTTTCTGAGGTAAAAACATTAGAATTAGTTAAACTTCTAACCTGGCTCATACAACGTTTTGAGTAAAATTATGTTGGGCAAACATTTACAGTCACAAAATCCATTATAAATTTTGTTCTCAATTCAAATTGGTATACAAAAATAAGTGTGTATAACATAAATACCACCAGAACTTACACAAAGATTACAAACTAAGATTTTCGCAATCAGACTGCGAAGTCCTAATGCGGAATTATCTGCGTTTACATTTGATAACAATGTAGAAGCAGAGACTTCCCTTGATGCTGCACCAACGGAATAAAAAGACGTGAAAAAAATTTACATTCACATCCTCTGGATACAAATGAAAAATGATTTAAACACAATGTGCTTAGACAAGGTAACTATGTTTTCATTCCATTTTATTACTAAATATCACTTGGCGATTTACAAAACAATAATAATAATAATAATAATAATAATAATAATAATAATAATAATAATAATAAAATTAATGAAAATAATAATAATCTTAACAATAAAAACAATAATGAAAATAATAATAATAATAATAATAATAGTAATAATAATAATAATAATAATAATAATAATAATAATAAAAATAATAGTAATAATAACAATAACATTAATAATAAAAAAAAATTATTAGTAGTAATAATAATAATAACGATAATAATATTAGCAAGAATAAAAATAATAATAATAATTATTATAAATATAATTATAATAATAATAAAAATAATAATAGTAATAATAATAATAATAATAATAATAAAAATAATAAAAATAATAATGATAATAATAATAATAATAATAATATTAATAATAATAACAATAATATTAATAATAATAATAATAATAATAATAATAATAATAATAATACTAATAATAATAATAATAATAATAATAATAATAATAATAATAATACTAATAATAATAATAATAATAATAATAATAATAATAATAATAACAATAATAATAATAATAATAATAATAATAATAATAATAATAATAATAATAATAATAATAATAATAATAATAATAATAATACTAATAATAATAATAATAATAATAATAATAATAATAATAATAATAATAATAATAATAATAATAATAACAATAATAATAATAATAATAATAATAATAATAATAATAATAATAATAATAATAATAATAATAATAATAATAATAATAATAATAATAATAATAATAATAATAATAATAATAATAATAATAATAATAATAATAATAATAATAATAATAATAATAATAATAATAATAATAGTAGTAGTAATAATAATTATTATTATAGGAAGGAGTCTCGGTCGGTAATTGATTGGCATTTTTAAACGTTTTTTTTTGAAACTTTTAAAATGACCATGAAATCATGCAACAGTTTCGAAATATCTTTCTTTTTTTTCTGTTATTTTGCCCGTAGTTTTTCTCTAGTGTCCTACATAATTAACAGTTCAACAAAAAGTGTGCGTATAAAGACCACAATTTTTTCTGAACACAGATATTAAAATATATGACAAAAGCTTTATATTTTATCATCGTGTACCATGGAGTAGTGATTTTATTACGCTGATTTAGAAAGTTTGAAGGATTAGAATTGAAGATTAGCCACGTATAAAGAAGATTTTTACGTAAACTCGTACAGTTGTATGATGTTCTTTTAGGCTTAAAATTGTAAGTTCCAATTGAAATCTCAACCACAGAATCTCAATTGAATAAAAGAAACAAAAAGGAGTTGCTTTTCTATTTTCAATCCCCAAAAATGCTCTCAATTGAACCAATTTTCACTCTGTGAATCTAACAATCTATTTCAAATGTGTCAGATATGATGTTGCTTTTGAACAAAGGAAACAGAGAAGGGATTATTACCGTGTTTAGAACAAATTGAAGAACAAAAAAGAGGTCAATGTTTGATTGGCAAAAAGGCTATGCATGTCTTTGAAGGCGGAATTTCAATGAGGCTTGAGGGCTTGATAATTATCCGAAATTTTTATGTTGTGAAATAATGAGAATTATCACAACACAATGTAAATTACTAGTGCTTTGTACCCTGCTAACCTGAACAGGCCTTCCTGTTCCCCCTGAGAATTTGTTGTCAGATATCAATAATGAGCCTCTCAACTACGGATAACCTCCTTTAAATGAGGTCGTTTTGTCAATCTGTTCAAAATAATCCACTAAAAGAGGTGAACTATAAGGGGGAAATATAAGTGGGATGCTTAACTTCGGCGATGGCCACCAAACTCAGATACAGTCAAAAATTAACCTTCCGGAGAACGTTACATTCGGGAAGTGCGAAAAATTTGTACGATCAAAATAGAATTTTACGTGATCAAGTACCCTTTGTACACCTGTTTTGGCTCGGCATATTTTTCGAAATTTCTTTTGATTTTCATATGAATCGACATAACAATCATTATATGAAAGTTTTAGATTGTATAATTTCCAAAAACTGAGAGCTGTACTCACATCCAGACAAAAATGTATCAGCTATAGGAGAGTTCAATTGAGATCAGCCTAGAGGTCTTACTGATCTTAATATGCTGATGTAGGGAATTTGCTTGGCGAATTAAGATTTGTGAATAAAGTAATTGTGATCGCTAAATCACTTTCAACACTTTTCTGGTATAATAACATCTTAAGGCAAAAAAATGAAACTATTTTGAAACTGACAATCATCTGCACACATGATACTATGCTGTATCTTGTTACAAAAGTTCTTCTTTCGTTAGATTCATTTCTAGGCATTAGTAATTTATTGGACAGAAAGTGGTAAGTTAACTCGAAAAGCCAGAATCACAACCAAAATCAGCAGCCCAATCACAAAATAAACCTCAAAATACACAAAAATTGAAACTCATCGTTACACAGTGAAATGAAACTTGATAGTCTTGATAAGACATACTTAATCATGGACAATCTTGCCAAGATGACAATGATGTGGGTAAGTTTAGAAAGCTAATGAGTCAGTTTATTGAAATTAAAGAGAGCAAAAGACAAATGATTTCAAAATAGATTTCTAAGAAATAATAAGTGTAATCGACACATTTGAAAGTAACAATTCTGCAGGTCTTCTGAAAGAAATAATTTCGAGTTTTGTTATGAAAATGAATAGGTGAGTTCATTTTATGTCGGCAAGCGTCTTTGATTCACTTTACTCTCACTTGTTTACAGACTTTTACATATCACAATTTTTTCAATGTTTGTGACCAAATCAATACTATAAATGAGTCGAAGTAAAAAAAAACCGTGGTTTGTGTGTTTCAAGATTTTTTTAATTGATGTATGACTAACAGAAATGGATTCAAGAACCTGAGGATAAAAACGTTTGTTCAAATTCGAAAAGTTTGGAAGAGAGCAATTTAAAAAATATAATGTTGAGGAATGAGCAATCATTGCATTCTGATTACCTATTACTCCTCTCAATTTCATCCAAAATTTTATTGTCGTATCTTACCACGGTCTTGTTGAATTTAATCAAGAAGTTCTCCTGATACACCTTGATAAGATCTTGGCAAGATCTTATCTAGATATACAAAAAAAATTTTGTTCTATCAAGATCTTAGTAAGATAATCCATGTTTTGTTAAGACTGTCAAGGGTTTACATGTCTTGGCAAGGTATATTAAGTTTCATTTTACTGGCTACTGTTTCATTGTATTAAAACATAGCACTTGGATTAGCCCATATGTGATTCCTATTTAAAAACAAATTTCATGGCAGCTTCTACATTTTTGGCACTGCAGAGGACCATGCCGAGAAATTAAGAAAGTAGTTCTCGGGAGAAAACACTCATCAAATAGTTTGCATCAAAAAAATAAGTATCAAAAATTATAAAAATTGGTTTTGATGTAAATATCAAACTTGAATTTTAGTTTGAACAACGTTTGACAAAAATGCATAAAATTGAAAACACGCGAAAACTTGACTTCTCTAGTTCCATGAAAACTGAAAATTGCTAGGTCACTTTTTAATGCTAATTTTAATACGTTTTTGTTAGAGAAATCACCTGTAACTCAGAGTCTTTGTTTTCATCCCCTTCACGCCATCGCGAGACACAATCCTGATTGAAACTGATTTTCATTCACATGAAAGCATTTAAAAAAAGAAAAATCTGTTTGAATCCAACTCTAAAAGCGGTTCAATAATATCAAATACTAGACTGACAATATGACTCATTAACTTTATTATGTAAAAAACACAAGAAGGGAAGAAATCAAAATCTCAATATTGATTATTTCAAAGAATATCAAAACAGTCCATAAGAGGTCGCAAAAAATTTCTCAATGGGTTTAGATAATGCTGTCTGAAATTTGAGTTTAAATTACAATCGTACACAACTTTTTAAATTCAGTTTGCGCCCAAAGAGCAGTGTATATTGTATAATAAAAAATTACTTGAGCAAGTATGAGAGCAAAATGTATTTTTTAAAAATGGTCAATTTTTTTCACAATTGGTGTAGCCCATTCTAACAATAATTTCAAACTAATTTACTTCTCAGAGTAATGCTTGCTGCAGATCAGTTTCAGAATGTTAATTTTTTGATAAAATCTACAACTCAAATATATCGAAAAATACAGACAAAAATAAAATAGTAAAGTACATCTACTAATCTGTTATAATGTTTTTTCTCTCACTTTTTAACAAAATATTTTCCATCTATCTTTAATTTTTATAGCCACTTGTTTCTTCAGATCAATGTTTTCTCAGCCACAATACTTCAGATAAAAAAACTAAAAGCAATTGTCGAAAACATTGAATAAACATAAAAAACAAAAAAAACCTTTGAGTACATAACCCCACCCAATTATCGGAGTCGGAACAATAACTTTTTTGATCGTTCTACGCGTCTAGTGGTACAGCATTTTTTAGAACTTTGAACGCACCTTTGAAGCCAGCTTCCATGTGTGCATCTTAATACATTGTAAAAGAGGGCTGGCAATACTTAAACTAATCCTTTCACTTGGTTGGAAAGTCGCAGTGAGTTTCTTCTCGAAACTATGATCATTTCCGTATCAGTGGACGCTTGAAATGATAATTAAAGATTGCTATATTAATTTCAAATAGGAAAAAGAAGACTTGAATTCCCAAGACGGATATAGTCACCATGCAAATGGGAGTTTCGCTTCATGTATGTCGCTTCATGAAGAAAAATTTAAAATCATTTAGTTGTGTTTAGAAAATGTGCATGATTCAGGAGTGAATTATTTTAAAACTTACATGAAATAGAGCAGTATCGCTGTTCCGTTTCCAATGATGCCCAGAATGAGCAGACAAATTAGAACGGCTGCACATATATAGTGCACGTAGTCTGGAACTGGTTCGTAGAAAATGTCCCTCCAGCTGTCGTCGCCAGCAGTCGCACACGTGCAAGAATTGACTGACATCTTGAAAAACGTATCACAAAGAATAAATAAGTATTTAGCCTAAAATGACAACAGAATAAGTATGACGAAGGGATTTAAGCTTTTAACCGCAACAATGAACTGTAATATAGTCCAATAAATGCAATTTTAACGGTGACTTAGAAGTTCTAAAAATTGAACGATCTAAGTTTTAGGTTCAAGTTATTTATGAATACGGAATAAATTTAAGTCAAATGTAATTAATGTTGGGCTCTGAAATGCAATCACAAGTTCGTTCGCGTTTCGTGGAAGTGTCAAAAAGACAAAAGTTGCAATTTTTAACGGAACTTACCGGCTATACTAATGCGTTGGTGCAATCAATCAATTATTTTTGTAATTTATGGATACTAATCGAAGTTGAGGGGTAAAATTATTCGGACATTTTTGTATTAGACCTTTCCCGCTGTTTGCAATAACTAATGAATGTCGCTTCAAAATGGACAGAATGAAGAAAAATTCAAAGTATTTACATTTTGTAGTCATTTTTATCTAATACCAATGTGTACATTATACTACGCTAGGCTTTTGAAATATCTGCTTTCCAGTAAATCTTTTTTCCTATTGGCCCATTTTTGAACAATTTGTTGGTGGATAAACAACAGATTAAAACACTAAATCTTGATGGAAAACTAAGTAACTTGCAAGGAAAATAAACAAAATCTGTGGCAAAATATGCGCAACTTTCTGCATTAAAATCGGATGCGTAACAAGGCAGTTCGAAATATTGTGGAAAAATTGGAAGAGGCGGAACGCGAGGAAGAGGGAAAGGGGTAAATTAAATAGGGCGATAAACCAATTGGTCGAAATCCGATTAAATTGAACTACAAACTAATCTTCCATAAATATACGCATGATATGACATAATCTTTAATGGTTTTGCCACCGTTTAGGGCTTTCAATTTGTTTTTCACGTAAATTACTTTAATAGATATATTTATTTTTATTTTCGATTAGCCGCCATCTTTGCTTTTTGAATATGATTACGTATTAATCCGGTATACCTCTGAATATATATATATATATATATATATATATATATATATATATATGTATTTATATATATATATATATATATATATATATATATATAAATATATACAAAAAAGATCTCACTTTTGCAAAAGATGCTGTTTCGTCCATCTCAAACATAATATGTCGGCCATTTGATTTATCGCCTTTTCGAACTGCTAAGTCAGGAAAATTTTCATTAACCTATTATTGAAAAACGAATATTAGTTTGATAATAAGTTCCACGCTCGAGCCTCTATTAATTTAAAACATATGGTTTCCATAATTCGCATCAAAGCACTCCCGTCTCACTCTAATGCATATATTACATAAATTTTTTCTGTTTAGAGCAGTTCTATTTCCATATCAAATTGAACTTTAAGAACAACAAAGCAGGTTGATATACGTGAAATACTCTTTCAACTATTTGGGACAAGATATCATAAAAAAAACAAACATAGCAGAAAAAGCTGTGCATTTGAAAAACTTTTGTTGAATAAATTTGACTAAACCATTTAGAAAATTAGCCGATCCTAAAAACTTAAAACAAAAAGTAAAAACAGAAATCAAATGGCCGCTTGTGAACAGAAAATCACTATCGAGAAAGCGAAATTTTGTTCAAACACCGTCTTCTCAAACCCATTAAAAATTCGGGTGGAAAAATTCCGTTTTTGGCTCCACCTCCTGTTTCGGCGTAATAAACTCAATCTTATTTGAATTCGAAAGTAGTCAAATTGTGTGGACAAAAAATAAAAATTTTAATGCAAAATTGTTAAAAAACTACTGTACAACTCTCTGGTGATCTCTTACTTATACAATATGATAGGCCGGAAAAACCGAGTAAACCGTCTTAAAAAAAGTGTTTTTTGTACAAACGAGAAATGAAGTGGTATGAATTTGTAATTTTAAATTTGTAATTTTAGTGGTATGAATTTGTAATTTTAGACAAAGCCCGGAAAAATTGTTAAATTAGTTCAACGTGAAGTTCCGCGAAAATTTTATAGATTGTTATGCTTTTTTAAATTACCTTCGGCCTCGACCAGAATATTTATTAAAAATTTTAATTTGACAGTCTCCTCGGTTAATGCAGTGATATTTTTTCAGAACTATACTTCAAAAAAGTTCGAAAAAAATAAGGGAAAAAATTAGAAAAGACCTATTGGATTATACGTATTGCCGGACTTCGCAACTCAAGACCATTTCAATTTTTTCAAATATGTCATTAAATTTCTATTCAGTGAACAAATGTTACAGCAAAGACCTCGTTGGATTCTGCTTGCAGCGAAAAAAAGATAATTTTTTATGTGAAGGAGCCAAGAGCACATCAGATCACATAGTCAATCAGAGACAAGCAGAACGTGCTCTCAAACAAGCTCATATTAATTTTTTTTAAGAAAATCTAGTTGAACATTTGGCCTTGACCACAGTTTCCTGAAAATTATTTTTAGCCTATTTTTATCCTTCGTGCAGTGAGATTGTTGCCAAAACTTAAAAATGTTGATGAAGTTGGATATTCGTCACAATTTAAATTCCTTCACTTTTTACTAAGTTTGTTGGTATTTAGTAAACAAATTTTGAAGGCAATTCTTGGTCAAAATTATACTTTCGATTGACGAAATTAGGTTGGATTAGATTATTGTTCAATAATTAAGTCAGCAAATGTTTTACTATGAAAACAATAATTGTTTTCACTTGATTCGCTGTTGGGGCAGCAAGAAAGAGTTCAAAGGACAAATATGAATCTAAAAAAAGTTTGGAAGATTTCACAAATCACCACAGAAAAATGTACAAAACCTGGGGACTTTCTCTTATTTTTTATTGTTCTGATAATTTTTTGATTTTTGCAGCCACCTTATTTTAAGAAACAAATTAGATGGATACAAAACTATCTTAAGGAGAATTCATAATTTGAATAAAGTTCTCAATCATACAGTGATATGCAACCAATACAGAAATATAATGGCAGTATAGATAGCGAAAAAAATACTATCTTTTCGAATTTCTTGATTTTTTACAGCAAAAGTGCGATGATTACATATGGCAAACCACACATCAGGTCGCATAGAGAATCAAACATAATTGAAAACTGGTTTTTTTATTCAGTAGCTGTAAAAAAATATATAGTTAATATTGCTTTCAAAAACATTCCTTTTGGATGTTTTTGTTATGTTTTATTGCCTAAGTGTACTCAACGTTTTATATTTGTTATAAACGATAAGTAAGAGTTATTTCGTTAAGAAGGTTCTGACCTAAAGTATAAGTGCAATCGTGCGCGTACAAGTTTTTTCAGGAGTTTTCAGAACTTTTATCACGAAAGGTTTCATTGCGTATTCTATTCCTATCTACGTCTCTAGGTGTCAATTAATTCCTTAAGTAACCACCAAATGCTTGAAAGCCGATTTTCAGTGTTTTTTGCCCCTTTGGACGTTTTTGAGATTATTTTCCCTATTTTTCGCCTCCTAGAGACCACTATTCAATCCCACTAATCGTGTAGTGGAATAAGCACAGGAACACACACATGGAACAGACACATTCTTGTTTTCGAAGCAATTGGGCTTTCGGGAGTTTAATTTCAAGGTTTGGGGAAGTTCATTAAAATGAAAACTACTGTTGGCTTCTGCAAAAACTATTCTTCTTATTTTCGGCTGTAATCAATTTGGGTTCACTGCATGCAGTATCCTTTTTACTTCAATCTTAATTTTTCTGACAACATAACGAGTTTTCAAAGCAGATTTAAATTGTTTGCTTAATGTTCTGACAAAAAATTTCTCCAACTTCACTGCTCGATTAGCTCCTTCGTTTGATTTCGTAAATTAAATATATCAAGGTTTGGCTTCAAAACTTTGCAAACTAATTAGCCACTCAGTATTGCAAACTAATTAGCCACTCAGCCACTCATTGCAAACTAATTAGCCACTCACAAATTAGCCACTCCATTCAATTTTAAAAAAATTATGGCCTCAGAGTTCTAAATTTGTGGAATCAACCAATTCTGCAATATATACATCAGAATTGCACGTGCATCCGGTTGATCTCTCAGATCCAACAAGCAAAACAAGAACTTAGAAAAATTTACATTTGAAATATGAATCATTAGCACACAAAATTGAAACCGCCCCCCACATTTTTTTTAAATCAGTGCTGTTATCTACAAGAAGTCGACTCAGCAGTGTGTTGCTGTGGGGGCCGAAGTCCCACCGATTGGAACAACTCTATCAGTCTCAAGTTGCAGGTTCCCCGGTGAGATAATTCCAGTTTTTGGTACTGTGGCAGTCTATAAAGAGAAGATGTAGTATATTATTTTCTTGTAAACAGTTTTTCGCACGCTCAAAAATGAAGTACAATTTAAGAGCAAACGAAGATTTGACAATTGAAAATTCACCTTAGACAGACATTCGTTCCGAGAATGAGGTAAATCCCATCCCAAGCAGTGGTTTAACTCAACCGATGTCCAACCTTACAATAGAAAATAAGTTCCACATTTCACCTGGCTCTATTTTATTCATTCCTGACACAGCCGACAAATTATATAAGATCCAGTATTAGAACATCTTTTGGAAGAAACGAAAGTTAGATACATTGGATGGGGCCCTGATTACGACTCTTGGATCTACTCAAAATCAATATGGTCCTATTGGTGTTTCAAAAAACCTTTAAGTAAATTGAAAAGAATCTCCAAGGAACTATCAGACAAAATTGACGATGTGCTAATTAATGCCGAGAGCGCACTCTATGTAAACGAAGCATTAACCGGTTTGAACTCCGAAGGAATTAGAACAGATGGTAACCTTCCATATATAAAAACTTTGCCTCACACTAAAGTCCCGACTATCCGCTATGTGCCTATCAATGTACGGTACAAATGGTCAGAGCTTTTCTCTGACGTCATTACTGATTGCATTGAAGATCCTAATACAGAACTAAACTGGAGAAAACTCTTCGGATTGTCTAAATGCATTTTACGTGCCAGTAACAGAGGCGGGCAAAAACACAGGCGGAACAACGACCAAAGAATTCTAGACAGAATTAATCGCTGGAACAGCGGAGACTTTGGAGGACTATGGAACGAAGCTTGCTCTTTGAAACAATAAAAACGATCAAACGATACAAACTCCGAAGAGATTATCAAACGTGCAAAAAATTTGTGTTTCCAGGGCCAATAAGGCAGAGCAGCAAAATTTTTGCTTCTGATGGTTTTGCACCAGTCAACAAGGCAACTCTCGATAGTTTGAAAAAATTGCATCCCCCTGACGAAAAGCGTATTGTAGTCCAAAATTTTTCATCACAAGCATATCAATTCAGTGAGGATAATGTTTCGGAACAACTGAACTCGTTTTCAAGATTTACAGCAGCTGGTCCTTCAAAAATGTTTCCCGAACTTCTTTTGCATGCTGTACAGTGTACCGCTTCAGATCAGTCACAAATTGCTTTGAGAGTACTGACTAAGCTTGTAAACATAACCTGCCGTAGGGAACTTCCCGAATTTGTTTCACAAGCTCTATTTAGTGCATCTTTATCAGCCTTGCTAAAAAAGAAAGGCAGTATTCGCCCTATTGCAGTCGGAGAAGTCTTGAGAAGGCTAATAGCTAAATGTTTAGCAAAGGAAGCAAATTTAGAAGCAAAAGAACTTTTCCGGAGCCTGAAATTGGGTGTGGGAGTGAAGGAAGGAGCGGAAGCCATCGTACATTCGACTAAGATTTCGTATGAAAAAATACTCACCTCGTCCAGTTCCTCAGGTATTTTGCAAATTGACATTTGCAATGCATTCAATTGGATAAAACGCAGTGAAATGCTGAAAGCCGTTGCAAATTCAATGCCAGGCATCGCTGCTTTTACCAGTTCCTGTTATTCACAACACAGCCAATTATTCTATGACAAATTTGTTGTTAGCAGTGAAAGCGGTATCCAACAAGGCGACCCATTAGGCACTTTGATTTTCTCTCTGACGCTCTGGTCCATTATAGAGAAAGTTCAGGAAACTGCGCCAGAGGTTCAACAGCATTCCTGGTATCTAGATGACGGTGTCTTGGTGGGCTCAGAGGACGATCTCATTAGATCTTGGAATCTTTTATGCCAGCTCGGACATAATCGCGGCCTCCACATCAGGGTCGATAAGTGCGAACTGTGGTCCACGGTAGATTTAGACAGACTGGATACAAAAATAAAACGGAATGATATTTCGGGCCTTGAGGTTCTTGGAGCTGCGTTAGGAACCCCAGAGTTTGTCTGCATGAAACTTAACGAAAGGATAGGGAAAATAGAGGTACTTTTCGAAAAGTTGGACTATCTTGATGACCCTCAGTGCGCCCTAGGTATCCTATGCCACTGTATTGGGTCCCCCAAAATGGTGTATTCTTTGCTTTGTCAAACGCCCACACGTCCAGTTATTAAATCCCTAAAAGAAATTGATGCCCAACAGCGCGAAAAACTTGAGAATATCCTTGGAACTGTTCTTCCAGAAGAATCCTGGACTCAAGCAACCCTACCCATAACCCTTTCAGGTTTGGGTGTTCGCCAATGCCAAGACCAGTATAAAGCATCATACGTTGACTCTGTTCTCTCCTCTGAAGATCTTGTTTCCAAAATAACCGGTGAGAGCCCAAAAAACTGCCAAGTTTTTCAGGATCTTTATTCCAGTATAGCACAACTGGACATTTCAAACCTCTCACAAAAGACAATTCAGCATTCTCTTGATAATGAAAAATTTCATCTTCTCAAAGAGAATCTAGCTTGTGAGAGAGAATCCGCCCGACTTCTCTCATTGTCTGTCCCACATGCTGGAGCTTGGTTGTCTGCTCCCCCCACATTCCAGCTCTTGGGCTTCATATGGCACCAAATGAGTTTAGAATTAGTGCAAGGTACAGGTTGGGTGTCCCTGTTTACGACGCCGAAAGGAAGTGCCCGTTCTGTAAAGCAGGAGTTCTTGACATCTATGGGGATCATGCCATTGCGTGTCACGGTCGGGGAGACGCAATTGCAAGACATGACCGTATTCGAGATAAATTAGTGTCTGCTTGCTCATCTGCGAATCTCTCACCAGTAGTGGGAAAAAAAGAACCTAATTCCAGAAAGCCAGTGACGCCCTGGAGACATCTTTGTCCCTACTTGGAAAGCGGGAAAACCTGCTGCATTTGATGTAACTGTTACTTCGTTGCTGCAATCCAACTCTCTCACTAATGCGGCTACAAAGGCAGGATACGCACTTGATGCAGCAGATGAAAAAAAATATTGTCTCGGCGACAATAACTGCGCAAAGATGGGAATCACATTTGTTCCCCTTGCAATTGAAGTCCTTGGCGGGATATCGGCAACCTTCAAGAAAACACTCAAGCGGTTGGCTGTGTTAAGTGACAATCGTTCCTTCCAAGCGCTGGGGTTGTCTGTAGCTTTCTGTAAACTAATGCAATCCTTGTCAATCACCGCTATTCGGGGATCAGCGGAAGTGTTGCTGGCACGAGCTCCATAGTAGACTGTTTTGCTTTTTGGGTGCTCGACAGCTCGGAGGGGAGATGGTTGATCCAGTACTGTTGCAATCATTGTCGACAGATATGATCAAGGGGTCTGCCTCCATGATTTTGACACGCTCTTTATGGCCAGATTTAACAAATTCAGAATCAGAAGAGTCGAGATTGGTCCGTTAATGATAAGTCGCCAAAACGATTGCAACAAACGGGAGACTTATCAATGTGCAGTTCTAGTATTTTTTATTCTTACCTGACCAAAGTGGGGAGAATAAAAACATACATTTTACATGCGAAAAATTAAAAAAATGCCGTTGAAATGAGATTCATAAACTGTTGATCTGTTGTATTGACAATCACCGTTTTGTTAACCAAGTTAATTAATTTTGATATATACATATATATGCAATGATACAATCGGAAAATCTCTGATCAGTTATGGAGGCTCTTTGTAATTTGTTATCAGTTATCGAGTAATTGTTGAAAAAAATGTGGACTAATTTCCTCTCTGCCCCATCAGTTTTATTGTGCGCATATTTTTTGGGAATCCCAAGAGCCTTGCTATAAAAAAAAACATTATGATTTTGGCACTAAAGACATGAATTCTATAAATGAGCTCGTAAACGTACTGCGGGATAGAGCGAAGGTCAGGGAGTGAAGCATGACAGAGTGGGCTTTAACAGAAAATACAAAGCCTTATGGTATTTTTTTAAACGGGGGACAAAATTTTGCTATCACTTGGCTTTAAAAGTAAAGTTTAAACTGAAAATAGAGTGAACAGAAACATTTTTCGAACCAATCTGGTAGCCAATTCATACAACGCAATTAAAATAAGTGAACCATGCTTCACCAACAGAACTGATATAATACCACTGCCATAATAATTTGCAAATGTATTATTGTATTAGGTCAAAAGAGTGTCGATTGGGCACTGAAGGTGTCATAAACAGAACTGTTTCATTCAAGCAACACCTGATTAAAGCTAAAATCGGATCACGCGTGGTTATAATAGACCTGCAGTCTAAGGTACTCCCGCCTATGGTCTATTTAATTGTACTATTTGATTGCTCTTTAAATTGGTGTCAATTGATCCTGAAGAACGTTCAATTTAGCTGACTTTGTCGGAACAAAATGTTCAATTTGTGTAAATCGGTAGGCCATAACTTTACAAGTTGTATATACAAGCTTTACATTACCAGTTTTACATAGAGATTTATTTACCAGTCGAGTGAAAAAAATGAATGAAAGACGAAAAGAGTCGCGCAAAACTACTATGATTAATTGGTAGATCTTGTTCGAAGACCAAATTATCTCCATTAGCTAATCTCATCAAAAACTTATAACACATCAGATCTCGGATTGCACTTTAAAAACAAATTTACGGAAAAAGCGATAATACAACAACAGCTATGCTTTTATTATGCTTCCACAGCAGTACTGAATCAAATAATGCATTAAAAAAAACGTGATGCGTAAAAACGAAGCTTAACTTTTGAAATGTAGAGCATTTAGTGCAATCAAATATCTTAAAAAAGCAGAATGCAAGTGGATTTATGCAAGCAAGTTAATGCAATTAGATTAAAACCTCCAAGAACGAAAATTTTCAATCAAAAAACTATATGATGAAACTTTCTTTCTTTCATAATTTTCTGAGTTGCTCTATGACTATATCTTCAAGGTGAAATATGGCATCTTTCTAGCTGATGGAGAACTGTGTTTAATATCTTGCGAAATATTGATCTTTCCACGCAAGCTAGGTGATATTTTAGGTTAGTTTTGGTTTCGCTTTGATAGGCCTGGAAATGGTTCAGCTATTAGAATATCTCAACGAAAGGAGGTACGATCAAAACCTGTTATGACTAAACATGTAAATTACATCTCATAAGCTTGATCGACATTGAAAAAGAGTTTATGATGACGGTTGTCATGAGTATATTTACCCAGTAGCAGTCTAGTCTGAACTTTATACGTGCCTTTGACAGCGTAAGTTTCGGTATCGCCACCCACCCGATGCAGCCCGGGGTTTGAAGGGAGCGAGAAGGTGATGGTTCAATTTGGTTTAACAATGGACTGTTTTGGGTTCTGGTTGTGTCGGCTTCTCTAGCGATTCAACCATTTGGGGGCTCGTCAGCGGATCGTTCTCCCCAAGTGGTAGCCACTTGGATAGTAATCTCTACCATGCTGAACGGATCTGAATGTCGGCTGTTCTATGGATATGTTGTTGGTGTGGTCTGCTTTTGTTTTGAGGGAGAAGGCTCAAGAAGGTCAACAGACTGATTCATGTCTTAGGACTAAAATCCATTTCCAAAAATTGCTAATCCCCCATTTTGATGATTCTGTATGCACTTCTCATTCGGTTTGATATGTGTAATTTAGCAGATTTGGTTTTTGTCCCAGAAAGTTCTTCAGTTGGCGACATTAAACTCAAAGCGAGACACCTATGCTGTTGTAACTGGTTCACTTGAAGGACTTTTGTTGCCTGTTTCTCTAGTGGTGTGTTGTCGACCTGGATGGAGTGTGGGGTGCCCTTTTGGACTGAGTTCCTCTGTTTATGTGCATTTGGCGTCAACGTAGTGTATTTGGGTGTTAATGGAATAGTACTTGTTTTGGTTGGGTTTCGTAAAATTGATGCTGATATTGGTTCATGCACAATTGGGCTGGTTGATAAGATTCTGATGTGCCTGGTTATTCTCGGATGTTTCTCAGTTTGCGTTGTCTGAGACGTCTGCTGGTTAATTGTTTGTTGAGGGAGGATTCGCATCCCGTTTCTAAGATTCTAAGATGTCGGCAAATAAGTTCCGATGACCTTTCTTGGTTTTGTTTTCGTTTTTTTGCTTGTCTTTCTGTCAATTCGTTTTTCTTTTTGGGACGAATGCTTTGAATGTGTCATCTCCTTTATTCAGGCCAGTAATTTGGCATCTGTATTTCTTGTAGGATACGTGAAAAGTCACAAGCGTCAGGTTGTTCACACAGCAGTTGTGATTGTTCTTGCCTCTTGCCCATGGTCACTATATTTTATCAGTTCTAAATGACTGAAAGCCCTTACTATCTCCTTTTGTGGGAGCTCATGTCTCTTGGCTTCCTTTCCATTGTTGATTTGCTGGTCTCATTGGGGATCTCAAAATTTGGGAATTTGTCTGTGTTGAATTTCTTTTGTTTTTTGTGACTCTTGCAATCGGTAGAGAATTCAAAATTTGCCGTATGTGCTGACGGGGATATCTTCTCACCGATCGTCAGGATCAATGCCAATGGTCAGTGATTGTAGCATGTGTTAGCCAAAATTTTATTAATTTGTTTAATGACTTTTGTAATGTAGTTATCGGGTTAGGATCTTTATCTTATTGGTAAGGCATTCGTTTTTTGCAGATTAGTGATGACTAACTGAGTATTTGGATTAAATTTGTCGCCTAGTCGTGTAATGTGAAACATGGTTTGCAAAACAATTTTAGGCACATGTCGATTGTTCCAGTTGTCCCCTCTATTGCGTCTTTGCCTATTTGAACTTCTAGTGTTACAAACTGCCTTTATACACTAACCTTAAGAAATTGTTGGCTCAGCTCTTCATTCGGATTTTTTTGTCGGCAAAAAGATCAATTGGAAGCTTTTCTCATTTTTGTCTAGCTTATGAATGAGAGGTGCAGAGTTGATTAAAATCATTTCATCAGTATAACTGGGAGGAAAAGTTTGTCTCCGACCCTGACAACTCCCATTGGGGTTCCAAGTCGTCCTTATGATGGCGGTACACAACTGATAAGACCTCAGTGTTTTTGTCCCAAATAGATTGTGGCATCCTTGCAGGTTTATTGTATTGATATGTTTCTTCGACTAGGTCACTGAAGCATATATCGGCGATCTAAATAATCTGGTCTTCTTTGGTTTTGTACTCAACTGGCCATCGTTTTTATCATCTCGGATCCTCTGGCTTTAGGAGCCGTATAGTCCACTCCATTTGAACACTCTGGTTCCTTCCCAGACCCACGTATGCGCATGACTTCTTAGTAGTTCATGTCGGAGTTGTTAGTCTGTTTATTCTGTATTCCCTGCTGATTTTTGCAGATTTTTTAAACTCTAAACTTAGTTAATCTAAAATTAGTTCAAAATTATTATGTTCGTATTTTTGTTCACAGCCATTTCCTTAAGTGCCAATGTTTTCATTCTTTAGTTCATGAGATTATCAGGATGTTGACGTGACTCACTGTCTGCTCACATCTCGCTTTGTCGGTTAATATTAAAATTGTGGTTTTCTGGACACAGATGGCTTGTTCTTTTTGTTGTTTTGATGTGAACACTTTCTATTTTTATGCTTGTTCTTTCATTTTGTGCATCCTATCTATTTGGGTAGAACTGTAATCCAACATGTGCCATTTGAGATGTTTGATGGACGATTTGAAACTTATTTTAAGTTTTCAGGTTTCTAGTACTTTAATCGGTTTATTTAAAAATCTATGATCAGTTTGAGTTGGTATGGATTTTTTCTAGCGTTTTTAACAGTTCAATTATACCTAACGGTATAAATTAGGTTCGGCTGCTCTTATCTCAACGTTGTCGAATTATTTGGGATATTTGTAAGTCCTTCTGCTTTTGGTTGGGTGATTGGCTTTCTTATTTTTGGTAGGTGATTTTTTGTATATTTCGGTTTAGTGCGCTAAACTGTTTCTCTGTTTCTCGTGATTGCAATTTTTTTGGGTCTGTTGTTTTTCGGCGTCACTTTTTTTGGTTCTTCTCATTGATTGAATCGTTGTTGGTTACTGTGCCTTTTGTGCGGCTCCTGATCGTATATCTTCTTGCTCCTTCAAAACTGGTGAAATATCCAACTCTTATCCATTTTGTACTCTTTTGTATCTTAACCTGAACACGCTTTTTTGACCAAAGAACTGTTTGAGTTGTTGCGTATTTGTGTTTTCAATTGTCTGTTCATATTCTATAGTAAACTTTTGTCCAAAAGCTACTTTTGGAAATCTTCAAGTTTTCAAGTTTTCATCTCAAAACTCAATATCTATCCATTTCTTTGAAAAAAACAATGAAAAAGTCATCTGATGTTTCAGTTAGCCAGACAGGGGGGCTGGAAATGCTTCATTAGGACACTTCTAATTTTGTGATTTCTTCAATAACTAAGATGACAGCTAGATACACTTTTTCTAGGCTATAATTAATTGACTTTATTGTTTTTTCTATTGTCATTATAGATACAACAGTGGTACTCAACATATGGTAAACCAATACCACTTTTTGTAGAGTAATAACCTCTTCTTCAATCTGAAAACAGAGGTGTCTGTCATTCCTATTCAAGAGGTGTTGGTTTTTAATTATGAGTTGGTTTTTAATTCAATTCAATCAACAAATGCTTAAACTAAGATAATAAAAGTTCAAATGAGATTTATATGTCATTTGGAGCTAAACTTTGGCCAAATTGACATAAAATAGTGTTTAAGACAATATACGGCTGTTTCGAAGCCATTCTAGATCAATAATTATGTTACCCTTCTTTGCGAAAAAATTGCGAAAAAAATATTTTTGCAGCATTACATGTCAATTCAGACTGAATTTTAATAAATTTCTTCCAAGATCATTTTTTCCAATCATTTGAGATAGCTATCAACTATTTTGATTGCATCTCATAACAAAAAATATTTCATCAATTAAACCCTGCTAATATCGAGATTTCAAAAAATTTAAAACTATGCTGTTTTGCAAAAATATTGGAGACGATATTTCAACCCGTGTATTGGAAAACTAATAATTAATTTTCCATGCTTTGAAATTTTTGATTCAAAGTTCTTTTTATATCATCAGAGGAAAGTGTAAAAGCATTTGATCTGTCGTAATTGTCTAATTTTTGCTCATGTTTCCAGGAATATATCGAAAAGTATGAAAACAGCTCATATAGAACCTCCAAAAACCGGGAAAAATTGCTTCCAAAACATTTCTTGGCCCGGAAGTAAACTGACAGAAACTTGGGAAAAAACACTGGCAGTGCAAAGAACACTGGCGGTCAATTCACTACTTTGAGATTTTCAAAACTCAGTTACAAAAACAAAATTTTGAAACATTCAATTTTCAGTCTCATAAAAGAATAATGTCTAGAGCTCTCTACTAACAGAATTATTTTCCGATTTAGTTTTTGGAAAAGCAACTTGTTGTAAAAATTTCATACCATTTGATTTCTAAAGCGTCAACATAATTGCTATGCTTTTCTCTCAAAGCAAATTGCCGTAGTTACTGCGATGATACCTTTTAAAAGCGTTTAGTGTGAAGTTTTCAAAACCGTTTAAATTGATCATCATCATAACATGATTTTCCAGATGAGTTTCTTATGACCGGGGATCTACTATAGGAACTTTCTTATTGGATTTTTTCATTCTTGAATTTCAATCATCTTCTTCAAAATCAAAAGATGTTTTCAAATTAAATCAGCAAGAAAATCAATATACTTCCAATTAATAATGCCACATTTACTCTTTCATCTCATTTAGTATTCATTAAAAGAGATGTTCAACAGTAAACAATTGGCAGGCAACTCAAAAATTGTTTTTTCGGGCTCTACTTATTATCCCCAGACAAAAAAAACAAAGAAAAATATTACTAAGGCAGCTGTTCCAACGTGATGCTGCATATTCAAAAATCAGCCTAGAAATTTTTCTATTAGGCTGTTGTGAGCAGGTTTTAGTCAGTGCAGCGCAAACTTAGAAAATTTTCATCTTTTTTCTTTTTTCAATTTGTTTTCTCATATTATGGTTATCACGTTCAAACATGCAAGACTGACAAAAAATAAACCAAAGTTTGAGTGCTCTTTAAAAATAACTTCCTATGTTGATGTTTAGTTTCTGACTGAATTCTTCAGTTCCCTTGCTTTATTGAAAAACACTACACACGCATTCAAATCCGCCAAGGCATCTGAGTTCATAAGAACTCGCTGTTTTCTGTTTTCTTTGTTGAAAACTCTTTGACTTCTTTTTTTTATGAAATCAGTTTGACTTTCAGATAGTTGTTTTTTTTTCGTTCAATTAAAAGTTCATTTAAAAAATCGCTGCGCAGCAGATATTTGACAGAAATTGCTACAATTTTTTCTACCGTTATCAAAATGTAGATAAAAAATGAAAAGCAATATATCAAACAATACAAAATGTTTTCGTATAAATTAAAGGGGCGATTGAGAACGATATTCTTAAATAATCCGATCTGAGAACACATCACTTAAAACAGAGAGTGGTGGAAGTTTGCTTCTGTTGTGTTTTTGTTTGTATTCTTTTTGTTAGTTTCTGATTATCAAGAAAAAGCATGAAAACCAAAAAACATTAAGTTGTTATAAAACTGTAGAAATTATAGCCATGTTGTCTTTTAATTGCGTGACCTCAATGAACTAGCTGTAAAAATCACACCGTGTCAAGTTCAGTTATTCAATTATTGCGAGCCCATCAAAAATCAAAACGCCATTTTGAGGCTATTAACAAAGTTCTATTGACTGTTGAGACGAAATCAAAGCAATCAGTGAAATTTAAAAAAAAAATTGGGACAACTGGTTTATGTGGTTATCATAGCAACACCTTCTGTTAGCAATCTTGATAAAGAAACTTTTTCAGGGTGATAGAACTTTACCCGAGGAGCGTTTGTCCTCTGAAAACTGGATTAACTCATTCTTTCTTCTTTTTTCAAAATTTAGTTTCAAAACAGCTGTCATTACAAAATGCCGAAACTTAATCGATAAGGCAAAATTTTCTGCGAGAATATTTCAGTTTTGGCGATATAATTCATTGATTGTATTCTTTCAAATGCGAATTTGGGGACATTCTATGCCACTCACAGAATCATGCGAGCCTTTCTCTATCAATGATAGAGAAAATTACCATTCATAAGAGACAAAGGCTTCCATTAATTATTAATTCTTATTAAATGTATCTGATACGGTCAATAGGGCACGTTTATAAGCAGCATTGCTCAAGATAAAAATAAATTTTTGACAACCAAAGCTGCAACACAATTCTTCTCGTTTCTGTTACAATCCAATAGACATATCCATCCTGGTGAACATGAAATCTTAATTTTATGCTCGAAAATTACTCTTTCAATCAGTAATTACCATTCTTTGTTCACGTTCAATTAGGGCACTTCCTTTTTAAAAAAAAACAGACTACTACTGAAAAATTACTCGCTGCATTTTCACTGCTTTTTATTAAAATGAACTCACTTTTGTTTAACAAGGAGTGGAAGGTTTCTTAAAATCCACTCAAGCACTGAAAAGATGTTGGTAACAAATTTTCAGCCGCTTTTAATATCGATTAGTTTTAGTAATGCCAAGACTACCATTTTAATGGATTCTGTTTTTGTTTGTCATGGCGCGGCTGTTTATAATTTTGCTACATCAAAGAGTGTAAACATGAACGCCGACACTTGAACTTATAAAAATTAAGTTGAATATTTCCATTAACGTGCATTTAACTTCTCGTCGCCCTACCCCTAACAGAACTGAAAATAATTATAATGTAATTCAGTTGGTGTTAAAAAAAGCTAGTAAAAACTGCAAATCGGCTCTTTTTGACAGGAATCTTGTTTAGAAAATAACATAAAACTTCCAGAACTCAATAAACAAAGTTTTTGAAACGCAAGCTTTAACAGAAAGTAAAGCGAGAACTGCTAATCTATGAGTCTTTGAAGATACTTGCGATACAGTACATAACCAACTTCGACAAAATGCGACGCTCACGACAAAATAGTGAAAAATAAAATTGATATTAAACAAAACAACTTTTAATTCACCAGAGAAGATATTGGACTACTCAATAAAAAGGCTTGGTAACAATTAGAAAATAAAGAACAAAGACACTAAAGTTGTAAAATTCGCTTATTTTTTTTTAAAACAATTAATTTCAAAGCAATGAAAACCTTAGAAATCAAGTAAAATATACCTTAGGTGTAAGATTACCAATTCTTCTATAGCAGGAATTAAGAACTGCCATTATTCAGTTTTTTATGCGGTTACAAAGGAACAACAAATAGACAACAAACAAAAAATCATTTAAAGCTTGGCAGGAAACGCTTTCGAAACCGTAAAGCCATACTTTGGACATCACAATATTTTTGATTGCACTTTCTGTAAGCACTTAAAAAGTATTATCTAACCTCTCACTAATGAAGCTGGGTAACAGGTAGATAAAAATGAAAGGAAATGCAAAACTAAATAACACTTTTTCAAAGACATGAACACCATTAATTACAGAATGAATTAATTAAATAGGTTTGTTTATTCCTCCAAAGCAAGCCCCTGAGAATTGAAATTATCCAGTGTATGTCTTACGTCTACAAAAAGAACGTCAAACATAACCAAAACTAAAAACAAATTTAATTTTTTTCCGTGTAGAAGGCAGTAAAGTCAACGAATTCTTTAAAAACATTAGATTGTGTGACACCAATCCCTCTTGAAACCTTCCTTTGACAATAATAATATCTTATTTGGCTTGTAATTAACGAGACTAGATAACAAACAGACAATAACATGAGCAAAATTGCGAAAATACAAAGTGTATTTTTTTAATTTAAAAATCAATTGTTTTCAGAGTCATGAAAGCCATCAGCTCTCTACTAATATCAGAATATCGGATTATCTATTCTTCTAAGAAAAACCAATGAAACCGGGTCATTGTACTGGAATTTTCATACGACTATAAAGGCAAAGTAAAAAGGACAGTTAAAGACAAAATTTAAAAAATCAATTAAATTCTTCGAGAAAGTAGTGTCGAAGCCGTTAAAATCATAATCTATGTCTTCAAGGATTTTAATATTATCAATTCTGTCTTATTTTGAAAGCCAATAATGTGATATACGAACTGTCAATAACGTGATGATGTGACAATACTAGAAAAAGTGAAAAATGGGCAAATACCCGAAAAAATTGTTAAAAATGTAAAATCTAGTGATATCAAATCCACAAAACCATAACTTAAGGCTTAAAACCGCAATTAAGACTGAACTTGATTTCAGCGGAAAAAAGAAGCATTCTTTCATTGCTGACAATAAGCTACAAGTTGACCAAATTAAGAGAAGAATAGAGGCAAAGTTCAATAAGTCAATATTTATTTAAAAATCCAGTACTTTTAAAAGACAAAACAACCATAAGCTTTCAAGTAATCAACTATATACAACAATGTGGACCTATCTGATAGAATCTATCATTAGTGAGCTTTGGTTTGAAATGTTCTGTTGTTTAATTAATGTAGAAAAGATCGATTTTTTTATAAAAAAGACCGGCTGATTACAATCCGAATCATTTTTGGATTATACCAGTCCAAGATTTGTCCAAAACTAGCCCTGCTAATTCTGTTTGTCCATTAGGAACACTTAATAAATCGAATCTTCTAGATATTGATATTTTGTTAGTTAAAAACACAAAAAAATAGATGCTGCGTTTTTGATAATCAACGAATAAATTTAGCAAAAAAGGCAAAGTTTTAACTAGAGAGCACTCTCAACGCAGTTAGAAGTAGAAAAGCCATATATTGAGTCTAAAAAGATGGTGTTAGTGGTGTTTGGGTCTGTACTTCCTGTAAATTTATTCAAACTGGACTAAAGAAACTTATTTTGTGCTGTTTTTGATGAAAAAGTCTTAATTTTGAAACATTTAGCCAGAATTTTTGACAAAAAATCAATTGAAATAGTCTACAATAATATTTTCGTCTTTCAAAATAAAAATCAAAAACATTTTTTTTAAAATTAACAAATTTTAGCAAAATTGGTAAAGTTTTAGTCAAAAATTCCGGAAAATGTGAATAAAATCTCACCGGAATTCACTCTATTTTCTTAAAATTTAAAGCTCGATAACTCCATGTAAAAAAGAAAACTAAAAAAATCTTTTTAATTCTATATTCTGCGCTGGACAAGCTGCCTAATGATACCAGTCTCAACTCTCTACGATGAATATATCGATCGGCCAAAATTGACTGAACAAAAAAAACCATTTGAGTATATGGTTACTTTCCCCTCTAGAGGTGTCGGAACAACTAGGGGGAAACCGCATTACTAAGTGATCAGAAAAACTAAAAGTGATTTTCAGGAAGCTGACTATTACTATTTTTTATAAGCAGGATCAATGCCACTATGATGACAACTCTTTTGTATCGACTGGCATCCTAAAAAGGCGGATAATTTGTCTAGTATTGCACTATAACCAATACCAAAATTTACGCAACATTTATGTTCTATATGAATTATATACGAAGTTTATATATTTTTAATATACGTGTTATCCGCACTGTAACTGAATCTGACTGACCTTCGGAGAAGCATGATCAGGGATAAACCAGCCCGCAAAAAGAATTTCTTTTAAATTATTTATCTATGCGCGTCGTATATATTTTCCGAGCGTAGTATATATCTTGCCTGTGTACTTCAAAATCCGATTTTAAAACGAAACAGATGTTACCGAATTCGTGAATAGTTATGGCCCAAATTTGATTTTCTCAAGAATTTTTCTCCTCTATTAGTTGATTACATTCAGCAGTTAAGATTAAATCAGAAATCCTCCTGGTCAAAAAAATTATTTTTATCTTTCCCATTATATTTCGAACACATCAAAATATAACTTTTTGTTCCAATTTTGAATCTCAATATTTTTATTTGTAAATAAACCTGATCGCTTCCCACAATAAAAGCTTGTTAGAAATGATAGCAAAATTTTGGTTGCAAACATTCACAAATATTTTTTTGGTTAATATTCAGTCTACAACTTTCCAAAAATTGTTTTTGAGATTATCTACGTAGCTCAATAGTTTGCATTCATTTTGTGGGGTGGCTGTCGGTGAAAAAGTAAATCGAAAAAATGCAATTTTTGTTTCTATGCGGAAAATGAAACTTTTCTGAAATTATATTTGCCAAATTATTTGTCAAAACTACAGAACGAAAAACTGCAAATCTGAAATATATATAATAATTCTTGTGATTCGACTACCAGCATCAAAACGCCCATTTACTCAAGGGCCCATTTACTCAAAAAACGCAACACCATTATACACATGTAATGATGAGCTAAAATCGAAATTATTTGAAACTTTGGTTTTCAGAAACTGGTCTAATTCAGCAAAAAAGATCAAAGCATCAATTGTTCCACAATTCTTTCTTACAACATATATCATTTCACTTTCCGGCATTTTTTGTGATAACACTTAAACATTATATTTTGATCCAGTCTGTTCTTTCAATAAAATTATTTATTAGTAAACCTCATTTCTTCCTCAACTGATTTCTTCAAAAAGCAAATATTATATGAATGCCACTGGTTCAAAGTTCAAAATTTAAGAAAAAATCAATATATAAATGCAGAGCTGTGAGCCCAGTAAATGAAAAAACAATCATTGTTAACAAAAAAACTGCTGACACCTAACTCTTTTAAAAATATATTTTTATTAACAATTTAAAAAGAATCCTTAAAAACGAATGGTATGCCTAACATGAATATTGTTTCCTTAAAACCATATAACAGAAAAATCTCAATAAATAACTTAATTTTGTTCATTTAACATATTGTTGTTTATAGATAAAAAACAACTTCTCAATTTTTTTGATCTCAACACTGCACATATGTAATTCATTCAAAAATGACAACCGGGGAGTTTCAAGACATTTCTTATTCATTTAATCTTTGAAAAATGTTAAGCAAAACTTGATAAAAGCAAAAGCTTGTGGCAAATGGTTAAATTAACTTAAATTTATTTAAAAAAAAACAGTTCTCACTCAAACTAAATTTTGTGTTTAATGTTTGTTTTTTTTTGTTAACGATAAGTCCTTTAGTTGTTATTAAGACTTGCTGTTAATCCTTATCTCTACCTTTTTCAGAGATTTGGTTCTAAAATATGAAACGTTAACGTCCAATAATTTAATTTCTTCGGAGAACAAAGTTTTGAGTCTCCAAGTAAACATCTATAAAAAAAACAATGAGTATTCCAGCAGCTTCATTGTCTTCTTGGAATCTCAGTCCACAAGTTAGGTACCTCTGGCAAAAGAATTGGTTGTGTTTTAGATCTCAGATATATAAAAAGATAAAAGATATAACTTAATTTAACTTAGTTTGTCAAAACAACTGTTCTGGACCAGAACATTTTAAGGAGAATTCAATGCGATAAAAAAACTCTACAACAGTTAATTTATTACATCAAATGCAGTTCGGTCTAGTTAACATACACTTTTCTTTAAACTTAACATGCTCTTGTTCGATATGATTTGCAGTTGAACATTGCACAGATAAATACAATTCGAGCTATAAAATAATATTGATTTTTGTGCATTCAGTATTTGTTTCTAACAAACATCGTCTTGCAATAATTTTCCAGATAACGATCTCAAACTCTCTGCCCTATTACCAGCAATTATACTTTTGCTTTTGTGAGAGACAAAAAATTGACATAGTTACATCGTAAAAGAAAAAATTTTCAAACAATTAGAAACGGAGTACATTGGTAGAGATTACATAATAGTCATCAATCTTGATTTTATGACTAATGCCCCGGAAGTTAGTACGCAAATATAAAAAAAGAGCAAAAACATTTTAACGCATATCTGCAACCAATATCAGTACTGGGCAAGTATTGCTAATTAATCTTTATCATGTGTTCTTAACAATTTTCTGTCTCAATGTACGATTCGGAGAGAACGAGGCTATCTATAGAGCCAAGTTTCAGCCGAAATTAATCAGTTCAAAAATCTTCGAAAAACACCTCTAACAAATTAGCATGAAGTGGACAAAAATGCTCAAACATAGCCAGGAATATAAATGAAAGTGTTGCTCAGGTCCCAATCAAAACTTGGCATAATTGTCACCTTTGTATTTAGACTTGCCTGGTAACAGAAAACTGTTATGAAAAGTGGTCTTTTATTAAACACTTTTTTCAAGAACTATGCTTCAAGAAATTCAATTAAAACAGATGCAAAATTGCATTTAGGCGAATGCAATGTGGGTTAAATTCGACGGTAAAATAACAAAAAAGAATTGAAAACCCAGTAAGGTTTTTATTATCCGCCAATTGGCTGCAGACCTTTTTTTAAACACACTTAACCTATGTTTTCGCAGGAGGAGTTACTTTTATGAAAAAAGTTTCGGTTAAATTTGTTTTGATTGCAATCTTTTTGATAATGCAGTTTTGCTATCTCTGATATTCTAAACTTGGTTTCAAGAAAATTAAATAAAAAACGTTTTGATTTTTTACGTTTTAAGAAGCTGATAATAACACTGCAGAGACATTTAATTTCAATTTTTTTAATATTAATCTTTTGCATGAATCTAAAATTTAAGGATCGAACCTACTGCGATACTACGATACTAAGAAACTACGCGCACAACTACTATCTTACAACTAGACTATGCTAACATTTGTTCTCTTCTGTAAATTATTTACGTTTCAATATGCTTGGTTGTTAAATTACGATAGTTCTAAAAAATATCTTGACTAAAAACATGTTGCTTGACTAAAAAGGTATTGCTCATCTGTTTGGAAAGCTGTAAGAAATGCAAAAACAATTGAAATATTCTTCTTTACTTTCTTTGAAAGATTTTACCCGAAGTCATCAATTACTAATGCAACACCAGAAACCTATCTGTTAAATCTGAACAGGGATTGGCGAATCATCTTTTTGTTAAATCCCGAAAACTGAGAATCAACCAGAAACAAAATGGCCAAAATCAACGGCGTGTTGATACAGCCAAAAATGCAATGAAATAGCTTTTTTGTATATCATAAGAACTCCAAAACGTTTGAAAAACATCAAAGTTGATTTACCATGTGTGTGTGTGTCAGTCAGACAAGAACAAATTAGAGAGACAAAGATCAAAGTAAAACTTGTAAGTTTGATAATTCGCTGATCTTCTAAGAAAAAATTTTCGTAGGATACTGTTCAAAATAAACAAAAACTCAGTGTTTCTGTAGAATTATTGGAAACAAGTTGAGAAAAGTATATAAGGAAGGCACAAAAAAATTTCGTCAGGCTTTTGTTTTGAAAATCTATTGTTGCTTTTTTATGCATTCAATTAGCCCAAGTTAAATTTTTATAGGGGACAAAAAAAAGGAAAAATGAAATATGTTTATAATCTTTAAGTTTGTGGCACATTTTTTGTTGAATTATCAGTTTTTTATTTGCAGTGCTGAGTTGGCTTTAGTAAACACCGCATTAGAAGACACGCAACAACATGCCAATCCTCATATACTAGTCTCTAGAGATAACTGGTTTTGAAGTTTATTATTTTAAGGTAAGAAAAAACAGAATCTGAACTTTACAAAAAATTAAGGCAACTTAGTGTTTAGAAGTTTTAGAAAAATTTGTAAACAAGATACAATTTGAAATTGAAAAAGATCTCATTTAATCAACAAACTGAGGTCTATAAAAAATAAAATTTAACTTTAAAGAACATGACTCAAAGATTGTTAATAGACGATCAGTTAGCGTTAATAGACATAATACAAAAAGACGTTCAAGAACATCACACGTTGAGAAAAACTATGTAAAAACCTTGGTACAGCTGTCATGTTTTCTTTTGTATACAAATAATTTTGAAATTCTGAATTTCAAAAATGCACCTTGCAAGACAAAAAATGCATTTCTAAAGACAAAAATTGAACGGCTAGGAATCTTTAACTATATAGTTTGGTAATAAAGACAAATTTTGCTTAGAAAAACAATAGTTAGGTTTCAGCATGGATACCATATACAAAATAATTGGACTAAAATTTAAAAGGTGAGGAAAAGTGGTATTGGGTCTTTTGTTTCATCATTCGTGCAGTTAGAATACTTGAATTTCCATTTTAAAAAAGAGAAAACAAGCAATATATTGCTATCTAAACCTGGGTTTTCATATAGTAGCCATGTACAAATTGACAAAAAAATTCTGTTTTCAACAAAATCAATAGAAGAAATAAACAACGCGCCAAAATGTTTACAAAAGAATACTTTTTCAGTTCAAAGATTCAGAAAATTTGAAGAAGTAATAAATTTCAGCGACCGCTCTTAATAGAACCTGTAGACAGTACGTAACATTTATCTTCCCAACTGTTTACTAGTTATTTAGTTCAAATGCTATGTGGGTACACAGCACACCTTTGTACGCTTTTATTTAACAACAATACAACCTTAAACAAAAAACACGTATCACTATAAACACTTGAAGATCAATAGTTGTCTCTCAAAGCAGATCAAGATTAAGATAAGACAACAAATTCTGGCGCTTCTGGATTTTTTTAAGTATCTCATAATTAGCTGCAGAGAGATTCCATAATTCAAAATACGACGAAGATAACAAAACGCTCCTTTTCTATAAAAAAAACAATTTTTGTCATCATCCTATGCTGACGTTTCGTTTGTAAACAAAAAGGACAAAAATGCACAGTCTTTGAGTTCAGCTTTTTTAAAAACATACACGTAAACTTTTTAGGAAACATGAGACTTTTAGCTTTTGCCACGAAAACATAAATTTTTTGGGAAGCTTGAGAATTTTACCTTCCGCCACTTGAAGCGAATTACCATGAAACCCCTATTTAATGAATTCAAAGAGGAAAATTTATTTTAAACTCATTGGACGCCGGTGAAAAGTAATAGAAAAAATGGATAATAGAAGTTTTTATCCAGAAACCAAATAATATTTTGATGTTTGAACCTGGGTTTTCATGATGTAGCAATGTAAAAATTGTAAAAAAGATAATGTTTTCAACAAAACCAATAGAAGAAAAAAGAGCAAATCAAAAACTAATCAATTAAAGGATTCGTAACCATTTAACCACCCAACTGTCTCCTTGTTATTTAGTTCAAATGTATTGAGTTTATATTCATAATCGCTGAAAGAGTCATATCTTTTGGCTTTTTCTGATCATGACTCCAAACCTGTTGTTCAAATCCAAACCTGTTGTTTCACTACGATACTTGAGTTTCATCTTAATAAACCTAACTTTGTTGATAGATACGGGTACACACCACACCTTTGTAAATTTTCATTTAACAACAATACAAAAAACACGTATCACAATAAACGGTTGATGATCAATAGTTGTCTCTCAAAGCGGATCAGGATTAAATTAAGATAAAAAATTTTGGCGCTCCTTGATAACTTTTACGTAGCTCATAATAGCTGATGCCAGATCCCATAATTTAAAAACCGACGAATACAAAAAAATGCTCATTTTGTTGCCAAAAACAATTGTTGTTCTATCATCCTAAGCTGACGTTTTGTTTGGAAAGAAAAAGTGCAAAAATGCACAGTCATAGGTCTAAGACTTTTTAGAAGGCAAAATTTTTTAGGAAGCACGAGATTGTTTACCTTTCGCCACTTGGAATACGTTGAGATACCTATTTATTGAATTCATATAGTTTACTAGATTCAGTGGACCCCGTTGAAAAGTACTAGAAAAAGTGGACGAACAAAATATGTAAGCAAAAAGAAAAACCTGTTTTGTTTTAGCACGATAATATACTTATATATATATATATATATATATATATATATATAAATATATATATATATATATACATATTTATATATATATATTAATATATATATATATATATATATATATATATATATATATATGCATATTCATATATATATATATATATATATATATATATATCAATATATATATATATATATATATATATATATATATATGCATATACATATATATATATATATATATATATGAATATATATATATATATATATATATATATATATATATACATATCCAAAAATCAAAAGCAACCTATTTATTTTGCTCAATCCATTTGAATTAACTGCAAGGGTGTCTTGCACCTCAAACTTTACCGATAGGTTAATAGTACAGGCTTTACAATTAGGAGTCGGTTTTACAGAACACTTGGCACAAATCATAAAGTTGGAATACCTTGAGACACCTATTTATTGAATTCATATAGTTTACAAGATTCAGTGGACCTCGGTGAAAAGTACTAGAAAAAG
>NC_134473.1:55221627-55236627 GCF_964194025.1 Convolutriloba macropyga
ATTCTCGCAGAACTTTTAGTTTACTTCTAAAAGATTTGAGTGATATCAGTAGAAATTTAATTGGCTCCTAAACTTACCATCATATGATAGCGATGGCAACAAACTTAGATTGAATTGAGAAGTTTAACCGAATTTAATCAAGCGTTGCTTTACAAGGAAAGGGTCTTTCCCATTATAGACCCCCCATGAAATTATAGCCCCCCATTATGATATAATTACCATGATTGGGGGGGCGCTTTAGGTTACATGCCCACTAATCTTCGGGGGGGGCTATAATGGGAAAGACCCCAAGGAAAAACTACGCAGCACTTCGACAAAGTTAGAAAGTGAACAAAGGACTCAACAAACAACCTCGTCATGGTCTCTGTCATCATTTTGGTTTTGACTTCCACTAAACCCACGTGCGTAAGAATTTCCTGCTACAGACACAGACACAATCTTATCTCCCTTCGGTGCGCACAATCTTCGGTGTTCCATGATTTTGCTTAGCAAGTAACAGTGCTGTTGATACAAACAATGCAATCTGAAAATTCAAAATACTGACTAAACTTGTTCTATATAAACGTCAGAGTAAGTAGTACAAAAATGTTGACCTCAAATTTTGCACACAAACATTTGATTTATTTGGGGTGCTGCTACTGCAGCCGCAGGCGAGATGTGGAAGCCTTTTTCACAATTGACATGGGCTCTGAAAACCTGAAACTGAAGCCCAAGTTGCCCCTGACTAGTAGTCAGTGCTGGCACTGACGGGGATGGTGGGCGGGGAGGGTAGAGGTTGCTTCGACGAATCACACTAAACATCCTTTAATATTTTTTCTCTCTTCAAATCAGAGTTGGTACTAGACGGTTTTCATGATATAACAAACCCCAATTGACGGCACAGTGTGGTAGGGTTAGAAGCGATTAATTGCTAAAGCCATGGATGCCAAACTAACATCAAACAGCTGTTGTTTATACGGCAATATATCCGTAACTTGGTTCTTGCATATCTCTACGACACATGATTTTAAACCCTGCAAATATTTTGACTGCTGGTAGCACCTGCACACATCGTCTGAAGCAATAGCTGCAACAACATCGCCTAAGTAGTGCTTTAAAATATCAAGTTGAGATCCTTTCACAATATTGCCCAATATAAACAATCCAGCATTAGATTGAGCAGACTTTATAATAGGCAGAAGAATTTCACACCAACTTTCCGAGTTGTCAAAGGGTTAGAAGCGATGCAGCCAAAGCAGGTTTATATGAGGGGGGGGGGGGGTCTTCCTTGTCTTCAGTGTCTTCGAACCTCTGACAATTTTATTCCTTGTCTTCGTGTCAAGACACGTCGCTTTAAGTACCATGGAAGACAAATTTCTTCGAATTCGAAATTTTCATATAAATTAATTGAACTGTACAGTATGTGAACTGAACATACTGTGCATATTTATTTCAGTTGAAACTTCGGTTTTTGTATAAGTTTTGATGTTCCTCGCTTTTAAGAAAATGTGTACGGGGTATCCTGTGTTGGAAAAGGGCTGTGTTGTACGGCATCTGCCAAGGAAAACGGTCGTGTTCAAGTTCACCTGCAACGGAAAAAGACGGTGTACAAGGAAGTCTGCAGAGGAAAAGTTCTGTGTTGTGTCCAGTCTGCACAGGAAAAGTTCTGTGTTGTGACCATTCTGCGCAGGAAAAGGACTGTGTTGTCGCCATTCTGCGCAGGAATAGCAGAGAGTATTGAACAGAATGTGCAGAAATAAAACCAGTCTGTGATTATTCTTCACAGTAGGATATTCTACTATATAATTGAAATAGCATGATTCAGTTCTGCTTGCTATTCAGATAGTCATATTCAGTCCTGAACTGTCCTGAGACCCGACTCCGGGAAGGCATTCGTTTTTTTGCAGATTAGAGATGAATAAATGAGTATTTGGATTAAATTTGTCGCCCAGTCGTGTAATGTATAACATGGTTTGCAAAACAATTTTAGGCACATGTCGATTGTTCCAATTGTCCCCTCTATTGCGTCTTTGCCTATTTGAACATCTAGTGTTACAAACCGCCTTTATACACTTTTTGGACAGGAATTATTTGCAAAACTTTACTTTTAAAACTGCCTTAACGGTAAGTCTTCACGTGTTTTGGGTAAAATTTATCTAAGATGTATTCTTTTAAGTTATTTTTTAAGTTATTTTAAGTTATGAGTATTTTTTAGTTAAATGCAGTCCAAGTATCAGTCTAATTTATTTGTTTATCCACTTGAAGATTCCGTTGAACGTTAAGAAATTGTTGGCTCAGCTCTTCATTCGGATTTTCTTTGTCGGCAAGAAGGCCAGTTGGAAACCTTTCTCATTTTTGTATAGCTTATGAATGAGAGGTGCAGAGTTGATTAAAATCATTTCATCAGTATAACTGGGAGGACAAATTTGTCTCCGACCCTGACAACTCCCATTGGGGTTCCAAGTCGTCCTTATGATGGCGGTACACAACTGATAAGACCTCAGTGTTTTTGTCCCAAATAGATTGTGGCATCCTTGCAGGTTTATTGTATTGATATGTTTCTTCGACTAGGTAATTGAAGCATATATGGGCGATCTAAATAATCTGGTCTTCTTTGGTTTTGTACTCAACTGGCCATCGCTTTTATCATCTCGGATCCTCTGGCTTTAGGAGCCGTATTGTCCACTCCATTTGAACACTCTGGTTCCTTCCCAGACCCACGTATGCGCATGACTTCTTAGTAGTTCATGTCGGAGTTGTTAGTCTGTTTATTCTTTATTCTCTGCTGATTTTTGCAGATTTTTTAAACTCTAAACTTAGTTAATCTAAAATTAGTTCGAAATTATTATGTTCGTATTTATTGTTCCCAGCCATTTCCTTAAGTGTCAATGTTTTTATTCTTTAGTTCATAAGATTATCAGGACGTTGACGTGACTCACTGTCTGCTCACATCTCGCTTTGTCGGTTAATATTAAAATTGTGGTTTTCTGGACACAGATGGCTTGTTCTTTTTGTTGTTTTGATGTGAACACTTTCTATTTTTATGCTTGTTCTTTCATTTTGTGCATCCTATCTATTTGGATAGAACTGTAATCCAACATGTGCCATTTGAGATGTTTGATGGACGATTTGAAACTTATTTTAAGTGTTCAGGTTTCTATTACTTTAATCGGTTTATTTAAAAATCTATGATCAGTTTGAGTTTGTATGGATTTTTTCTAGCGTTTTTAACAGTTCAATTATACCTAACGGTATAAATTAGGTTCCGCTGCTCTTATCTCAATGTTGTCGAATTATTTGGGATATTTGTAAGTCCTTCTGCTTTTGGTTAGGTGATTGGCTTTCTTATTTTTGGTAGGTGATTTTTTGTATATTTCGGTTTAGTGAGCTAAACTGTTTCTCTGTTTCTCGTGATTGCAATTTTTTTGGGTCTGTTGTTTTTCGGCGTCACTTTTTTTGGTTCTTCTCATTGATTGAATCTTTGTTGGTTACTATGCCTTTTGTGCGGCTCCTGATCGTATATCTTCTTGCTCCTTCAAAACTGGTGAATTATCCAACTCTTATCCATTTTGTACTCTTTTGTCTCTTAACCTGAACACGCTTTTTTGACCAAAGATCTGTTTGAGTTGTTGCGTATTTGTGTTTTCAATTGTCTGTTCATATTCTATAGTAAATTTTTGTCCAAAAGCTACTTTTGGAAATCTTCAAGTTTTCAAGTTTTCATCTCAAAACTCAATATCTATCCATTTCTTTGAAAAAAAAAACAATGAAAAAATCATCTGATGTTTCAGTTAGCCAGACAGGGGGGCTGGAAATGCTTCATTGGGACACGTCTAATTTTGTGATTTCTTCAATAACTAAGATGACAGCTAGATACACTTTTTCTAGGCTATAATTATTTGACTTTTTTGTTTTTTCTATTGTCATTATAGATACAACAGTGGTACTCAACATATGGTAAACCGATACCACTTTTTGTAGAATAATAACATCTTCTTCAATCTGAAAACAGAGGTGCCTGTCATTCCTATTCAAGAAGAGTTGGTTTTTAATTATGAGTTGGTTTTTAATTCAATTCAATCAACAAATGCTTAAACTAAGATAATAAAAGTTCAAATGAGATTTATATGTCATTTGGAGCTAAACTTTGGCCAAATTGACATAAAATAGTGTTTTTAAAGTTTTATAGACAATATACAGCTGTTTCGAAGCCATTCTAGATCAATAATTATGTTACCCTTCTTTGCGAAAAAATTGCGAAAAAAATATTTTTGCAGCATTACATGTCAATTCAGACTGAATTTTAATAATTTTCTTCCAAGATCATTTTTTCCAATCAATTGAGATAGCTATCAACTATTTTGATTGCATCTCAGAACAAAAAATATTTCATCATTCAAACCCTGCTAATATCGAGATTTCACGAAATTTAAAACTATGCTGTTTTGCAAAAACATTGGAGACGATATTTCAACCCATGTATTGGAAAACTATTAATTAATTTTCCATGCTTTGAAATTTTTGATTCAAAGTTCTTTTTATATCATCAGAGGAAAGTGTAAAAGCATTTGATCTGTCGTAATTGTCTAATTTTTGCTCATGTTTCCAGGAATATATCGAAAAGTATGAAAACAGCTCATATCGAACCTCCAAAAACCCGGAAAAATTGCTTCCAAAACATTTCTTGGCCCGGAAGTAAATTGACAGAACCTTGGGAAAAAACACTGGCAGTGCAAAGAACACTGGCGGTCAATTCACTACTTTGAGATTTTCAAAACTCAGTTACAAAAACAAAATTTTGAAACATTCACTTTTCAGTCTCATAAAAGAATAATGTCTAGAGCTCTCTACTAACAAAATTATATTCCGATTTAATTTTTGGAAAATCAACTTGTTGTAAAAATTTCATACCATTTGATTTCAAAAGCGTCAACATAATTGCTATGCTTTTCTCTCAAAGCAAATTGCCGTAGTTACTGCGATGATACCTTTTAAAAGCGTTTAGTGTGAAGTTTTCCAAACCGTTTAAATTGATCATCATCATAACATGATTTTCCAGATGAGTTTCTTATGACCGGGGATCTACTATAGGAACTTTCTTATTGGATTTTTTCATTCTTGAATTTCAATCATCTTCTTCAAAATCAAAAGATGTTTTCAAATTAAATCAGCAAGAAAATCAATATACTTCCAATTAATAATGCCACATTTACTCTTTCATCTCATTTAGTATTCATTAAAAGAGATGTTCAACAGTAAACAATTGGCAGGCAACTCAAAAATTGTTTTTTCGGGCTCTACTTATTATCCCCAGACAAAAAAAAACAAAGAAAAATATTACTAAGGCAGCTGTTCCAACGTGATGCTGCATATTCAAAAATCAGCCTAAAAAATTTTCTATTAGACTGTTGTGAGCAGGTTTTAGTCAGTGCAGCGCAAACTTAGAAAATTTTCATCTCCTTTTTCTTTTTTCAATTTTTTTTTCTCATATTATGGTTATCACGTTAAAACATGCAAGACTGACAAAAAATAAACCAAAGTTTGAGTGCTCTTTAAAAATAACTTCCTATGTTGATGTTTAGTTTCTGACTGAATTCTTCAGTTCCCTTGCTTTATTGAAAAACACTACACACGCATTCAAATCCGCCGAGGCATCTGAGTTCATAAGAACTCGCTGTTTTCTGTTTTCTTTGTTGAAAACTCTTTGACTTCTTTTTTTATGAAATCAGTTCGACTTTCAGATAGTTGTTTTTTTCGTTCAATTAAACATCATTTAAAAAATCGCTGCGCAGCAGATATTTGACAGAAATTGCTACAATTTTTTCTACCGTTATCAAAATGTAGATAAAAAATGAAAAGCAATATAGCAAACAATACAAAATGTTTTCGTATAAATGAAAGGGGCGATTGAGAACGATATTCTTAAATAATTCGATCTGAGAACACATCACTTAAAACAGAGAGTGGTGGAAGTTTGCTTCTGTTCTGTTTTTGTTTGTATTCTTTTTGTTAGTTTCTGATTATCAAGAAAAAGCATGAAAACCAAAAAACATTAAGTTGTTATAAAACTGTAGAAATTATAGCCATGTTGTCTTTTAATTGCGTGACCTCAATGAACTAGCTGTAAAAATCACACCGTGTCAAGTTCATTTATTCAATTATTGCGAGCCCATCAAAAATCAAAACGCCATTTTGAGGCTATTAACAAAGTTCTATTGACTGTTGAGACGAAATCAATGCAATCAGTGAAATTTAAAAAAAAAATTGGGACACCTGGTTTATGTGGTTATCATAGCAACACCTTCTGTTAGCAATCTTGATAAAGAAACTTTTTCAGGGTGATAGAACTTTACCCGAGGAGCGTTTGTCCTCTGAAAACTGGATTAACTCATTCTTTCTTCTTTTTTCAAAATTTAGTTTCAAAACAGCTGTCATTACAAAATGCCGAAACTTTATCGATAAGGCAAAATTTTCTGCGAGAATATTTCAGTTTTGGCGATATAATTCATTGATTGTATTCTTTCAAATGCGAATGTGGGGACATTCTATGCCACTCACAGAATCATGCGAGCCTTTCTCTATCAATGATAGAGAAAATTACCATTCATAAGAGACAAAGGCTTCCATTAATTATTAATTCCTATTAAATGTATCTGATACGGTCAATAGGGCACGTTTATAAGCAGTATTGCTCAAGATAAAAATAAATTTTTGACAACCAAAGCTGCAACACAATTCTACTCGTTTCTGTTTCAATCCAATAGACATATCCATCCTGGTGAAAAAGAAATCTTAATTTTATGCTCGAAAATTACTTCTTCAATCAGTAATTACCATTCTTTGTTCACGTTCAATTAGGGCACTTCCTTTTTTTTAAAAAAAAAGACTACTACTGAAAAATTACTCGCTGCATTTTCACTGCTTTTTATTAACATGAACTCACTTTTGTTTAACAAGGAGTGGAAGGTTTCTTAAAATCCACTCGAGCACTGAAAAGATGTTGGTAACAAATTTTCAGCCGCTTTTAATATCATTTAGTTTTAGTAATGCCAAGACTACCATTTTAATGGATTCTGTTTTTGTTTGTCATGGCGCGGCTGTTTATAATTTTGCTACATCAAAGAGTCTAAACAAGAACACCGACACTTGAACTTATAGAAATTAAGTTGAATATTTCCATTAACGTGCATTTAACTTCTCGTCGGTCTACCCGTAACAGAATTGAAAATAATTATATAGTATAATGTATAATACTATAATGTAGTTCAGTTGCTGTTAAAATAAAGCTAGAAAAAACTGCAAATCGGCTCTTTTTACAGGGATCTTGTTTAGAAAATAACATGAAACTTCCAGAACTCAATAAACAAAGTTTTTGAAACGCGAGCTTTAACAGAAAGTAAAGCGAGAACTGCTAATCTATGAGTCTTTGAAGATACTTGCGATACATTACATAACCAACTTCGACAAAATGTGCCGCTTGGCGCTAAAGGAAAACTAGGGGACACCGCATTACTAAGTGATCAGAAATACTAAAAATGATAAAATGATTTTCAGGAAGCTGACTATTACTATTTTTATACGCAGGATCAATGCCACTATGAAGACAACTCTTTTGTATCGACTGGCGGATAATTTGTCTAGTATTGCACTATAACAAATACCAAAATCAACGAAATCAACATTTATGTTCTATATGAATTATATACGAATTTTATATATTTATAATATACGTGTCATCGCAGTGTAACTGAATCAGACTGACCTTCGGAGAAGCATGATCAGGGATAAACCAACCCGCAAAAAATATTTCATTTAAATTATTTATCTATGCGCTAGTACATATCTTCCAAGCGTCGATCTGGCTTATGTATTTCAAAATCCGATTTTGAATCGAAACGGATGTTACCGAATTCGTGAATAGTTATGACCCAAATTTGATTTTCTCAAGAATTTTTCTCCTCTATTAGTTGATTACATTCAGCAGCTAAGATTAAATCAGAAACCCTCCTGGTCACAAAAATTAGTTTTTATCTTTCCCATTATATTTCGAACACATCAAAATATAACTTTTTGTTCCAATTTTGAATCTCAATATTTTTATTTGTAAATAAACCTGATCGCTTCCCACAATAAAAGCTTGTTAGAAATGATAGCAAAATAATTATTATTCCGACCCTCTTGAGGGGGGAGGAACTATATACTCAACTGGGTTTTTTTTTTGTTCCGTGAATTTTCGCCGCTCGATATATTCATCGTAGAGAGTTGAGACTGGTATCATTAGAAAGCTCGTCCAGCGTAGAATATGAAAGTAAAAAGATATTTTAAATTTTCGTTTTCTACAGGGAGTTATCGAGTTTTAAACTTCTGAGAAAAGAAGAGTGAATTCACGTTGTTTTTATTCACATTTTCCGGAATTTTTGCCAGAATTTTCGTCAATTTTGCTAAAATTTGTTATAATTTTTAAGAATAGTGTCGTTGATTTTATTTTTGAAGTCGAACAAGCATTGTTGATTGTTTTGATTTAATTTTTTTGGTCAAAAAATCTGGATAAACATTTCAAAATTTAGCCTTTTTCATCAACAACAGCACGAAATAAGCTACTTTAGTCCACTTTGATTAAATTTGCCTACACCCAAACAACACTCATACAATCTTTGTAGACTCAGAGGGGGGCTATTTCTACTTCAGAGTCCGCAGAGAGTGCCTTGTAGTTAAAACTTTGCCGTTTTTTGCTAACTTTACTCGTTGATTATCAAAAATGCAAAATTTATTTTGAGTTTCAACTCAGAAATTATCTATATCTACAACATTCGAAAAATCAATTGTTCTTAACGGACAATAAGTATTAACAGGGGTAGTTTTGGGCCATTCTTGGACTGTTACAATCCAAAAAAAACGGGTTGTAATCAGTCGGTCTTTTTTTTTAAAAAAAAAAAAGACTTTTTTTTAATAATAAAGAACAGAACCTATCAAATCAAAGCTCAGGAGTGATAGGTCCAACCAATTCGCTTGCTAAACAGCTCCAGGCTAATGCATTTAGTTTTTGAATTGAAAGGTTATGGTCGTTTCTTTTTTATAAATAATTGACTTTTCAATAAATAATGGCTTAATTAACTTTTCCTCTATTTTTTTCTTAATTTGTTCAACTTCCAGCTTAGTGTCAGCAAAAAAAGACTGCTTCTTCTTTCAACTGAGTTAACATTTATTTTCGGTTGCAGTTTTAAGCCTGAAATTATTGTTTTCTGGCTTTGATACTACAAGATTTTAGATTTTTGTTTGTTTTGATATTTGCCAGTTTTTCACGTTTTCTAATTTTGTCACATTATCACATTATTGACAGTTCTCATGTCACCTTATTAGCATTCAAATTAAAGCACAATTGAACATATTAAAATCCTGAAAGATATAAACCATCGTTTTAATGGCCTCGACGCCTCTTTCTTGAAGAAATCAATTGAATTTTTTAATTTTGTCTTAACTGTTATTTATACTTTGTCGTTTCGGTCGTATGAAATTTCCTCTATAGTGATAGCTTTCAATGGCTTTTCATGAAAAAATAGAAAAACCGATATTCTGATATTAGCAGATAGCTGATGGCTTTTATTATTTTCAAACCCATCGTTTTCCAAAATTAAAAAAAAAACTTTTTTAACTTCGCAATTTTGTTCTTTTTATGTTTCTTTTTGTTACCTAATCTCGTTAGTTGATTACAGGTCAAATATGACATTATGGGTGTCAAGGGAATAAAAGGGATTGGTGTCCCAAAATTTTTTTTTTAAAGATTTTGTTATGACCTTACTGGCTTCGACACCGCTTTTTCACAAAAAAAAATTAAATTAATTTGATTTTTGTCATATTTGACGTTCTTTTTGTAGATGCAAGAAATATTCTGGTTAATTACAGGTCTCGAGGGTTTCCTTTTCATTAAAAAACGACGATATTTAAATAGCTCTTTTTGTAATTAATGCCTTTCATGACATTGAATGTAATTTTGTTTCGAAAAAAAATTAAAAGTATTACATACTTTAGCACTTCGCTTTTTTGTCTACTTGTTACCTAGTCTTACTAATGAATGGCCACGTACTACATTATAGCTGTTTGAAGAAGGTGAAATCAAATATATTTTGAGTGCCAAAATTTGGCTTGACTGTTTTGACAGCGTTTTCTGGCAAGTTTCAATTGAAATTTTGTTTGTTCTTTGTTGTTCTTTTTAGCCGCTCTAAAAAATGAATAAGGTCAGGTCCTAATGCCCTTCTATAGAAGCAGTGGTAATTGAAAATTTGTGGTAATATTAATTTATTCCTAATGGTATTTATTACTTTGAAGTTAATTGTTTCAAAAAAATAAGTTAATTTTTTTACTTTTCTGTTTTTGTTCTTTTTTGTATAATTGTTACCAAAGATTTTTATGGACTTGTCGCATATGTTTTCTGGTGATTTATAAGTTATTTTTGTTTCGTTTCAGGTTTATCTGACGGTATGTTGACTTTGTTATTAAATTTAGTTTTTAAGAGGGACATAAATTTTTTGATATAATTAATGTTTGTTGTTGTTGTTGTTTGATTTTGCTGTTCGTTTTGACTCGCTTTCCTAATATTGACATATTACAGCAATCTAATGCATCACTTTTTACTCCACTGAGTTATTTGTTTTGGAGGTTATCTTATCGTTCATACAGAATTTTTTGAAAAAGACTTGGGCTTTTTTGGGATTCGCAAAAAATATTTTTTGGGTTTTTCTATCTGTTCCTCATTTGGTAGACAATTATGCCAAAATTGTGGATGGGCGGGGTCGGAACCTTATGTGCCATTGCACATTACCGAGCCGCCTTTTTTGGTTAATATTCAATCTAAAACTTTCCAAAAATTGTTTTTTGAGATTATCTACGTACCTCAATAATTTGCATTCATTTTGTGGGGTGACTGTCGGTGAAAAAGTAAATCGAAAAAATGCCATTTTTGTTTCTATGCGGAAAATGAAACTTTTCTGAATTTTTATTTGCCAAATTATTTGTCAAAACTACAGAACGAAAAACTGCAAATCTGAAATATATATAATAACTCTTGTGATTCGACCACCAGCATCAAAATGCCCATTTACTCAAGGGCCCATTTACTCAAAAAACGCAACACCATTATACACATGTAATGATGAGCTAAAATCGAAATTATTTGAAACTTTGGTTTTCAGAAAATGTTCTAACTCAGCAAAAAAAGATCAATTCATCAATTGTGCCACAATTCTTTCTTACAACATATATCATTTCACTTTCCGGCATTTTTTGTGATAACACTTTAACATTATATTTTGATCCAGTCTGTTCTGTCAATAAAATTATTTATTAGTAAACCTCATTTCTTCCTCAAATGATTTTCAAAAGCAAATATTATAGGAACGCTACTGGTCCAATGTTCAAAATTTAAGGAAAAATCAATATACAAATGCAGAGCTGTGAGCCCAGTAAATGAAAAAACAATCATTGTTCACAAAAACTTGATGACACCTAACTTTTTTAAAAATATATTTGCAATAACAATTTAAAAAGAATCCCTAAAAACGAATAGTATGACGAACATGAATATTGTTTCCCTAAAGACATATAACAAAAAAATCTCAATAAATAACTAAATTTTATTCGTTTAACATATTGTTGTTTATAGATAAAAAACAACTTCTTAATTTTTATGATCTCAACACTGCACATATGTAATTCATTGAAAAATGACAACCGGAGAGTTTCAATACATTTCTTATTCATTTTATTTTTGGAAAAATTTAAAGCAAAACTTGATAAAAACAAAAACTTGTTGCAAATGGTTAAATTAACGAAAATTTATTTAAAAAAAACAGTTCTCACTCAAACTAAATTTTGTGTTTAATGTTGGTTTTTTTTGTTAACGATAAGTCATTTAATTGTTATTAGGACTTGCTGTCAGTCCTTATCTCTATCTTTTTCAGAGATTTGGTTCTAAAATATGAAATGTTAACGTTCAATAATTTAATTACTTCAGAGAACGAAATTTTGAGTCTCCAAGTAGACATCTATAAAAAAATCAATGAGTATTCCAGCAGTTTCATTGTCTTCTTGGAATCTCAGTCCACACGTTAGGTACCTCTGGGAAAAGAATTGGTTGTATCTTAGATCTCAGATATATAAAAAGATAAAAGAAAAAAGACAAAAAATAAAACTTAATTTAACTTAGTTTGTCAGAACAACTGTTCTGGACCAGAACATTTTAAGGATAATTTAATGCGATAACAAAACTACAAAAGTTAATTAAGTACATCAAATGCAGTTCGGTCTAGTCAACATGCACTTTTCTTTAAAGTTAACATGCTCTTGCTCGATATGATTTGCAGTTGAACAATGCACAGATAAATGCAATCCGAGCTATAAAATAAAATTGATTTTTGTGCATTCAGTTTTTGTTTCTAGCAAAAATCGTCTTGGAAAAATTTTCCAGATAACGATCTCGAACTCTCTGCCCTATTACAAGCAATTAAACTTTTGCTTTTGTGAGAGACAAAAAATTGACATAGTTACATAGTAAAAGAAAAAATTTTCAACTAATTAGAAACGGAGTTCATTGGTAGAGAATACACAATAGTCATCAATCTTGATTTTATGACGAATGCCACGGAAGTTAGTACGCAAATATAAAAAAAGCAAAATCATTTTAACGCATATCTGCAACCAATATTGGTACTGGGCAAGTATTGCTAATATATTTTTATCATGTGTTCTTAACAATTTTTTGTCTCGATGTACGTTTCGGAGAGAACGAGGCTAACTATAGCCAAGTTTCAGCCGAAATTAATCAGTTCGAAAAGCTTCGAAAAACGCCTCTAACAAAATACCATGAATTGGACAAAAAATTCTCAAACATAGCCATGAACCAAAATGAAAATGTTGCGCAAGTCCCAATCAAAACTTGGCATAATTATCATCTTTGTATTTAGACTTGCCTGGTATCGGAAAACTGTTATAAAATGTGGACTTTTAGTAAACATTTTTTTTCAAGAACTATATTCAAGAAATTCTAACAAAACAGATGCAAAATTGCATTTAGGCGAACGCAATGTGGGTTAAATTCGACGGTAAAATAACAAAAAAGAATTGAAAACCCAGTAAGGTTTTTATTATCCGCCAATTGGCTGCAGACCTTTTTTAAACACACTTAACCTATGTTTTTGCAGGAGCAGTACCTTTTATGAAAAAAGTTTCGGTTAAATTTGTTTTGCTTGCAATCTTTTTGATAATGAAGTTTTGCTATCTCTGATATTCTAAATTTGGTTTCAAAAAAATTAAATAAAAAGCGTTTTGATTTTTTTCGTTTTAAGAAGCTGATAATAACACTGCAGAGACATTTAATTTCAATTTTTTTTTATAATTTAATCTTTTGCATGAATCTAAAATTTAAGGATCGAATCTACTGCGATACTACGATACTAAGAAACTACGCGTACAACTACTATCCTACAACTAGACTATGCTAACTTTTATTCGCTTCTGTAAATTATTTACGTTTCAATATGCTTGGTTGTTAAATTACAATAGTTTTAAAAGTTGTCTTAACAAAAAACATGTTGCTTGACTAAAAAAGCATTGCTCTTCTGTTTGGAAAGCTATAAGAAAAGAAAAGGAAAAGTTATCAATAACTACTGCAACCCCGGAAATTATCTGTTAAATCCGAAGAGGGATTGGCGAATCATCTTTTTGTTAAATCCCGAAAACTTAGAATCAACCAGAAACAAAATGTCCAAAATCAACGGCGTGTTGATACAGCCAAAAATGCAATGAAATAGCTTTTTTGTATATCATGAGAACTCCAAAACGTTTGAAAAACATCAAAGTTGATTTACCATGAGTGTGTGTGGGTGAGACAAGAACAAATTAGAGAGATAGAAAGATCAAAGTAAAATTTGTAAGTTTGATAATTCGCTGATCTTCTTAGAAAACATTTTCGTAGGATAATGTTAAAAAAAATAAAAACTTAGTGTTTCTGTAGAATTATTGGAAACAAGTTTAGAAAAGTATAAAAGGAAAGCACAAAAAAAATTTATCAGGATTTTGTTTTGAAAATCTATTGTTGCTTTTTTATGCATTTAGTTAGCCCAAGTTAAATTTTTTTAGGGGACAAAAAAAGGAAAAATGAAATATGTTTATAATCTTTAAGATTGTGACACATTTTTTGTTGAATTATCAGTTTTTATTTGCAGTGCTGAGTTGGCTTTAGTAAACACCTCGTTAGTAGACACCCAACAACATGCCAATCCTCATATACTAGTCTCTAGATAACTGGTTTTGAAGTTTATTATTTTAAGGTAAGAAAAAACAGACTCTGAATTTTTCTAAAAAAATGAAGGCAACGTAGTGGTTAGAAGTTTTAGAAAAATTTGTAAACAAGATACAAATTGAAATTGAAAAATATCTCATTTAATCAACAACCTGAGGTCTATAAAAAAATTAACTTTAAAGAACATGACTCAAAGATTGTTAATAGACGATCAGTTAGCGTTAATAGACATAATACAAAAAGACGTTCAAGAACATCACACGTTGAGAATAACTATGTAGAAAACCTTGGTACAGCTGTCATGTTTTCTTTTGTATACAATTAATTTTGAAATTCTTAACTTCGAAAATGCACCTTGCAAGACAAAAAATGCATTTCTAAAGACAAAAATTGAACGGCTAGGAATCTTTAACTATATAGTTTGGGTAATAAAGACAAATTTTGCTTAGAAAAACAATAGTTAGGTTTCAGCTTGGATACCATAAGCAAAATAATTGGACTCAAATTTAAAAGGTGAGGAAAAGTGGTTTTGGGTCTTTTGTCTCATCATTCGTGCAGTTAGAATACTTGAATGCTCATTTTAAAAAAGAGAAACCAAGCAATATATTGATATCTAAACCTGGGTTTTCATATAGTAGCCATGTACAAATTGAAAAAAAAAATTCTGTTTTCAACAAAATCAATAGAAGTAATAAACAGCACGCCAAAAAGTTTACAAAATAATA